>NC_048420.1:21880560-21882433 GCF_013103735.1 Etheostoma cragini | reverse complement strand
GTAGGCTATGTTTTATTATTAAGTGGAGTAGGTGCATGTCCACTGTGAGAGACATAATCTAAAAAAAAAATCCAGAAATCACAATGTATGACCTGTATCACCTGTAAAGACCTGTTAGTCTGCCTTCAAAATGTCCACCTCCACTCCATTTATTATCCTAAATTAGATGCACCTGTTTGAGGTCGTTAGCTGCATAAAGACACCTGTCCACCCCATACAATCAGTAAGAATCCAACTACTAACATGGCCAAGACCAAAGAGCTGCCCAAAGACACTAGAGACAAAATTGTACACCTCCACAGGGCTGGAAAGGGCTACGGGGAAATGTCCAAGCAGCTTGGTGAAAAAAAGGTCCACTGTTGGAGCAATCATTAGAAAATGGAAGAAGCTAAACATGACTGTCAATCTCCCTCGAACTGGGGCTCCATGCAAGATCTCACCTCACTAATAGTTTTCCAATGACCATTTGGATGATCCAGAAGAGTCATGGGAGAAAGTCATGTGCTCAGATGAGATAAAAATAGAACTTTTTGGTCATAATTCAACTAACCGTGTTTGGAGGAAGAAGAATGATGAGTACCATCCCAAGAACACCATCCCTACTGGGAAGCATGGGGGAGATACTATCATGCTTTGGGGGTGTTTTTCTGCACATGGGACAGGGCGCATGCACTGTATTAAGGAGAGGAGGACCCGGGCCATGTATTGCGAGATGTTGGAGAACAACCTCCTTCCCTCAGTTAGAGCATTGAAGATGGGTCGAGGCTGGGTCTTCCAACATGACAGTGACCCGAAGCACACAGCCAGGATAACCAAGGAGTGGCTCTGGAAGAAGCATACCAAGGTTCTGGCGTGGCCCAGCCAGTCTAAAGACCTAAACCCAATAGAGAATCTTTGGAGGGAGCTCAAACTCTGTTTCTCAGCAACAACCCAGAGACCTGACTGATCTAGAGAAGATCTGTGTGGAGGAGTGGGCCGAAATCCCTTCTGCAGTGTGTGTCTAACCTGGTGAAAAACTACAGGAAACGTTTGACCTTTGGAATTGCAAACAAAGGCTGCTGTACCATAGATTAACATTGATTTTCTCAGGTGTTCAAATACTTATTTGCAGCTCTATCATACAAATAAATGGTTAAAATCATACATCGTGATTTCTGGATTTTTTTATAGATTATGTCTCTCACAGTGGACATGCACTTACGATGACAATTTCAGACCCCTCTATGATCTCTAAGTGGGAGAACTTGCAAACCAGCAGGGTGTTCAAATACTTATTTTTTCTCACTGCATATAATGTGTATATATACACATATATATATATGTGTGTGTGTGTGTGTGTGTGAGCAAAGCATTGAGTTTCTTTGTAGTCAAAGGTGCTACACCTGGATGTACAGACCTTTTTTAAATACAGAGGCTAAGCCCATTTCTGCCTGAATTCTTATTTCAAATACATTTTGAAGTCAATCTTATTTCTACTGCCCCCAAAATCACAAATTTGTCTCAATCATGCAGCATGAGACTTCCTCCAGGTCTGTCAGGACAAATAGAATCAAGGTTCATTTTTTAAAATCCAAAACTTTTGTAAAAGCTAATCAGAAAGTTTCAGAAAGTGTGCAGGGAAAACTGACACATAAGCAGAGCAACAGGAAACACATTTTAAGCGAGGGTGTGACACTTAACCTGCAGGATTTGTGGTTAAATGTTTTCATAATGCTGCACGCTTTATGTAATCTATCTGTCAGATACTGCAGCTTTCACACAAACTCTTAAACCCTTGTAAATGAAGATATTAAAAAAGGAATACAGTGGTGTGAAAAAGTGTTTGCCCCCTTCCTCATTTCCTGTTCCTTTGCATGTTTGTCACACTTAAGTG
>NC_048420.1:21879011-21880460 GCF_013103735.1 Etheostoma cragini | reverse complement strand
GAAACACTTAAGTGTGACAAACATGCAAAGGAACAGGAAATGAGGAAGGGGGCAAACACTTTTCACACCACTGTATGTGTTGGCGGAGTCCTGCAGTGGCCTGGGTACAAATCGAACCTGTGGCCCTGTGGCTACGTGTCATCTCAAAATTCAGCCTTGGTGCAGAATCTCCGCCACCAGAGCTAGTCCCACAATGAGCTTTCATAAGTATGTGCCATTTCTGAGTCTGTAACTATTGAAGAAGGAGGGCAAGGTGAAGGCTGGGGTTGTAGCCTTGACCAACTGCCACTTTGCTCATGGGTGGGCCAAATTCTCTGGGCGGGTAAAGCAGAGAAAGGAGAGGTTACCTTTCCCCTTATGACCTCATACGGGGGCAATATTCCAGATCAGCCCAGCTGAGCTTTCATTTTCTCAAAGGCAGAGCATGACACAACTATCACCATTTCTAGCCACTGGGGGACCATAGGCAGGCTGGGGGAACTCATATTAATGTTAAAGAAATGTTCTCCTCCTGTTCTGATGGGAAGCCCTTAATGAACAACACAGCCCTCCTCAAAAAACCTCTCCCCATCAGGTTGTTTCCATCCAGCTCTCAGTATGTCCCGCTGACGTTTTTGATACGGAAGTATAATTTGTGCCTCTGCCCTGTGATTCAGATCTACTCAGATAAAATTCCATTTCAGGTATGTGGTATGCTGCATGCAGGTTCACGTGAACACTGGAAGAGATCCGGGCAGTTGTTAGTGTTATTAGTAACACCTATGCTTTTCCTACTATGACGCATATCTCATGTGAGAAGGGTTCAAAATTAGCGTCATTTACCAGCCAATGTGTAATGCTGCTAAACTTTAAACATTCACTAGCCATTTTGGCTGGTAGAGGAAAAATATCATTTTGATCTCTGGCTGAGAGACATGAGGCCACAATGGCTCTCTGGCCGCTCGGAGGATTCCCACCTTGTTCATCACCTGTTGATACTGAGTTAATTGGGTCATTGTTGGTGAAAGGTTAAAACACTCAACCCTGGGGCTGAGTGACTGTGGCACCCACCGGATGATTTAGCTGAAATATTTGTCCAACCTAAATTAATCTGACAATGAATTTAAAAAAACAAATCAGATTTAAACATTGAGCTTTTTATACATCAATGTAAACAAGGTGGCAGATGCATCATTTGCACACAGCAAACAATTACCAAGGTTGCTCCAACATGGGAATTTAGAGTGGTTAGTTTCAATCTTAATAGTTCTACTGCTAAAGGTTTCATCTTTTAGAAGTGATTCATTGTAAGACACACACAGAAGATGAAACACGTGAATGTTTTTATTTTCAGTAACTTGGGTGTTCAAGTAACAAGGGCTCCGTAAGTAGGTTTCTACCTGTTCAAAGAAAGTTTTTTTTCTCGCCACTGTAACACCAAATGCTTTCCATTGAGGCGGGGGGGGGGGG
>NC_048420.1:21863821-21879001 GCF_013103735.1 Etheostoma cragini | reverse complement strand
GTTGGGTTTCTAAATTATAGATGGTAGTCTAAACTAATCTCACTTTGCCAGACCCTCCTCCAAAGCGCGGTGAAGGAGGGTCTGGCTACTCCACACAGCATTCAGGGGTGGGAGGAAAACAGGTTTAATGGTATTTTTCGTTTCTCCAGTAATTCCTTTCAGAAGAAAGAAAGACTGCTGGGCATTTCTTTTGAATAAGGATATTAACTAAATTTACATAATAATGAATACACTTTTTTCAAAACGTAAGCACGCCTCGGTCAAGTGTCATGAATCACAGAAATCACACAATGAATTTGGTTCTAGAGAAGAACAGATTAGTGTAGGCGGTCACGTAACATGCTTTCATTCATTGGCCAATTTAAAGAGAAATCACCCACACCCAAAAATTCTCTTTTATTCTGTATTATTTGGGTTTTAGATTTAATCCTGGTCCATGTTGCAATAGGGCTTCCAGAGAAGGAAGGTGTGACCAGAGCTGCACAGAATCTTACTTTCTATTTATTATTCCTCGGTCTGGTTATTGAAGACACTGCCCGATTGTTTATAAGTTTTAACAATAAGGTGATGCAGGAACGGATGTCTTTGCTTCATTTAGAATGAAAATAAGATTTTTTACAATCACAAGGAGTGTACACACTATGTTCCCATCGTCTGCTCATAAAGTTAGTTTTACCTCTAATTTTGATAAGAAACAAAGACTGACGGGTGTTTCCAGAATAAGGAAACAAACTAAACTAAAATGATGAGAGTATTAAACATCTTTCAAACCATAATCACGCCACACTTGAGTCACTTTACTTTTTGTTTTAATAGGACAGTAAAATCACACAAATAATTTAGTTTTCTATTACTATGGGATTTCATCTTTCATCATGTTTATGCTTTTTTTTGTGTGTGTGTGTGTGTGTGTGTGTTTGTAAAGCATTGATTTTCTTTGCAGTCAAAGGTGCTACCCCGTGATGTAAAAACCTTTTGTTACTACAGAGGCTAAGCCCATTTCTGCATGAATTCTTATTTTCAAATGCATTTTCAAGTCAAGTCAATTTTATTTGTACAGCCCCCAAAATCACAAAATCAACGTGTCTCAATCATGCAGCATGAGACTTCCTCCGGGTCTGTCAGAACAAAAGGAATCAAGGTTCTTTTTTTTTTTTTTTATTCATCACTTTTGTAAAAGCCAAACAGAAAGTTGCAGGAAGTGTGCAGGGAAGGCTGACACAGAAGCAGAGCAACAGGAAACACATTAGCAGCAAGGGCGTGGCACTTTACCTGCATATGTGGTTAAATGTTTTCATAATGCTGCACGCTTTGTGTAATCTATCTGTCAGATACCGCAGCCTTCACACAAACTCTTTAAAATGATGTACTGCTCCCTCTTGTGGTCAGCTCTGTGAATAGAAGCTAAAATGCTTCTTTTTTTTCCCTTGCTAAATTAAAACAGGCCATTCAACCATGTACAGACTTATTATCACAGTACAATACATTTTCAAGTATTAAGTTATTAGAGAATATGCGGAAAAGGAATCAGTGGAAACGATAAAGCGTTATCGGAGATGCTCATCACAGCTGTCAGTATTATCCTATTATTGGAAATAAACAATAGATTGTTTAGGAAACATTTCCTTTCATGAAGGCTTTAATAATTTGAGAGTACATTTGTAGAAGCCATGACATTTACTGTTATTTTGTGGAATGTAAAAATATTAAGATTTATTTTTCTCCAAATGAAACAGACATTAAACACGTGTAAGTGAGCAGGTCACTGCAGTGAGAACAGCCGAGCCAGTCCATTGCTTTCTCGGCTCTTTCACTGACTGACTGAAATGTACCAACCACCTGCAAACGATGGAAAATATAGTGTCATGGCTGGAAGATGAAACCTGGCCGTCTGTTTACGCTGCAGTAGAGGTGCAGCTGATTGATCCGCGTGGTAAAAGCGGTGAGTGAATTCTGGCACCGGACAGAAAGGATTGCTCCTCTTGTCCTGATGGGAGGCCCTTAACGAACAACACAGCCGTCCTCAAAAAACCTCTCCCCATCAGGTTGTTTCCATCCAGCTCTCAGTCTTTCCCGCTTTTTGAGGAAGACAAAAAAAAAAAAAGACAGTAACACAAAAGAAAAAAAAAAATGATCAAAATCAGCCATTTGCCACCCAGGAGGTGGATTTTGTCCCAAAACATAATTAATAAAAAAAAGGACAGTAAACACACCCCTGACATAACCGTCTACTTGAACTCTACTTTAAAACCAGCTTTTCTTTCTTTTCTTCCCCTAACCGTTTGACCTTTTCAACCTCTCTGTCCACTCGGCCGCGTCTCACTCGTACTCGGCGATCAGCACCATCATGCCCACCCCGAACAGCAGCGCCAGAATCTCCATCAGAGACTGGCCGAAGCTGGAGCGGCCCGCCAGCAGTTCTGGCAGCACGGTGACCGTGGCGATGTAAACAAAGCCGCCGGCCGTGAACGGCAGGATCCAGGCGGTCGCCGCCGCGCCCACGCCCTCGGCCAATAGGGAGCAAGCTGTGCCGGCTAGAGCTCCCAGGGCAGTCAGCAACTGGAGACACATGGCCTGATGGGAAAGAAATAAGATATTTTACAACAGTCCAAAGTAATCCCACAATGGGGAAATTCACAGTGTTGCAGCGGCGAGGGATGGGGTGGAAATTACAAGTCACAGAGTAACAAACACATAAATATACAGTATGTAAAGAGAATAATTATTAAAAATAGATGACAGACTTTAGGGCTTTTCACTAATTTCATTAAACATTTTTTTTTTTTTTTTTTACAAATTTTGTTTCAATTCCTTCAATTTGGCCCCAGCTCAAACTTTGATGATTTGTCACTCAAATGTGAACTGTTTGAACTGAGTTTTAACATCAACAGTGAATTGAAGTGACCAATTAGAGAAGGGGGATCACGTGCAGATAGCAGAGGGTGGGGGGGTCCCATATATGTTGATAACTGGGTCTATTCAATACTGGGCTGATGAACTTCATTCATACGCTTTTACAAAAAGCTCCTTCTGATTATCTGTGACCGAAAGATTCCTTGTGATTTTATTTGACGTACATGAACTGAAGCCTGAGCAGTCAGCTACCTTCTTTTTGGTGCAGCCAGACTGGACAAGGATGGCAAAGTCTCCGATCTCATGCGGGACCTCGTGCAGCAGGATGGTGAGCGTGGTGACGGCGCCAACCGCTGGGCCAACCAGGAACGACGCTCCGATTGCCAGGCCGTCGGTAAAATTGTGTGTGAAGTCGGCTGCCAGGTTCAGGTAGCCCGACACCTTGATGTCTGCGTCAGTGGAGAGAGTAGGAAGAATTAAGGTCAACGCTTACAGAAGGGGTCTTCAACATCCTTTAGCCCAAGGACCCCTAAGCTGATAAAGAGTAGGGCCCCCCCATAGCATTGATATTGTATACAATTGAGTTGCAATTTAAACCAGTGCAGAATGGCTGAAAAGATATGGATTTTATTTATGCATTAAATGTTAAACATCCATCTGGAAGGAACAAGGGCTTAACGGTGTGGCTACCATAGGTACCTTTAGTAAGATACCTATATAGATAAGATACCTTATAGATACCTATAGTAAGCCTATTCATGCATAAATAATTTATTTAACAAATAGGCCAATTTATCTTAGCAGTTAAAATTGCATTCATATTAATGTATAATTTTCTAATTTTAGTATATAAATACAATTATTTATTTTATTTAATTTCATTATTTGACTTCTTTAAATATATTTCTATATAAAAAAAAATTCCTTTTTTCTTTTTTAAATAAAAAACTTTCAAAATATATATCTATATATATTTTTTTTAACATAATTTGTAGGCCCCCCTGCACTAACTCCGAGGAGCCCCTAGGGCTCCCGGACCCCCGGTTGAAGATCTCTGGCTCATAGAGTGGAAAGCCTTCGTTAGGACACTGGCTCAGGAAACACTTCCAATAAATCAGCCGTTTCTGTTAGAAGGAGGTCACAGCGTTCTGCCGGGGCCAGCACAGCACATACTTGCAGGGACATGACTGACAAGTCAAGACAAAAGAACTGCACATTAAAGCTCACTGGAAGAAACACAATTACAATCTTACCTTACATGCAAATTAAGGCCATGATGATGATGATGATAGACATGTGTTTTAGTACAGCCAAGAACATTTGTTGGCAGTTTCAGATGGCCGACAACAGAGTTGTCCTGAATCCAAAACCACTCACATTGTTTAGTTGTTATCCGCGTGCCTACAGTACTGGTTTTACTGTAAAGTGTTTCTGAGTTCAGTGAAAAGCGCTCTATAAAACATGGCTGGTTATCACCAGTGATCTCCCAAATCAATTCTGATTCCCATGTGATTACATACTGTACATTACAAATGGGTTATTAATCCCACCATAGGGGAATTCACACTGCTGCAGGAACAAGGGACCAGGGGAAAAGTACAAGACACAGATAAACAAACATTAATTATAAGGAAAATGCCACAGACGTCAAGGCATTTCACTCATTTCCTTCTTAATTTTTACACAATCTTACTGTTTCATTGAAACATCTTTTGCAAATAAGTCTGCATAAAAAAATGTAAACCTGTATTTGGTCACACATTTTGCTTAACAGGGCCTAAAATCCTACAATTTGCTCCCAGCTCACCCTCGCTGAGAGACTGGAGAATAAATTAGATTAAGAGCTTATTGAATGTTTAAGCAAACTGTTTATCAGCCTCAATTAGGACACTGGTTGGGGAAACACTTCCATAGTAATATATCAGCTGTTTCTGTTAGGCGGAGGTCACAATGTTCTGACCACAGTGGTGCCAGCTGCACATACCTGTGGGGACATGACTAGCAACATAATTACATTCTTCCCCTCCTTGCCAATTAAAGACTTGATGATGATCATAAAAGGTTGACATGTGTTTTAATAAAAGCCAAGACCACGTGTTTGCAGTTTCAGATGGCCGACAACAGAGTTGTCCTGAATCCAAAACCACTCACATTGTTTAGTTGTTATCCGCGTGCCTACAGTACTGGTTTTACTGTAAAGTGTGTCTGAGTTCAGTGAAAAGCGCTCTATAAAACATGGCTGGGTATCACCAGTGATCTCCCAAATCAATTCTGATTCCCATGTGATTACATACTGTACATTACAAATGGGTTATTAATCCCATCATAGGGGAATTCACACTGCTGCAGGAACAAGGGACTATGGGAAAAGTACAAGACACAGATAAACAAACATTAATTATAAGGAAAATGCCACAGACGTCAAGGCATTTCACTCATTTCCTTCTTAATTTTTACACAATCTTACCGTTTCATTGAAACATTTTTTGCAAATAATTCTGCATTAAAAAATGTAAACCTGTATTTGGTCACACATTTTGCTTAACAGGTCCTAAAATCCTACAATTTGCTCCCAGCTCACCCTTGCTGAGAGACTTGAGAATAAAGTAAATTGAGAGTTTGAGAGTACATGCCAAATGAAGGCTGGATGATGATGATAAATGATTGACACGTGTTTGAATAAAAGCCAAGAACACGTGTTTTCAGTGCCAGATAACCGGAATTGTGCTGAATCGAAAACCACCTTGTTCACTTGTCCTGAACGGGCCAACTGTAGTGGATTTACTGTAAAGTGTCTTTAGTTACTTTCCGACTAGAGGGATTGTTGCAGTTCCAATAACATACCGTTCCTACAACACTTTTTTTCTCAAGTTCTGACTGGA
Source organism: Etheostoma cragini (assembly GCF_013103735.1). Taxonomy (NCBI): domain Eukaryota; kingdom Metazoa; phylum Chordata; class Actinopteri; order Perciformes; family Percidae; genus Etheostoma; species Etheostoma cragini. Next base: position 21,873,266 of record NC_048420.1, on the reverse strand, counting down.
CCAATTTGGGGATTATTAAGTTCCTCTGGCCACAGTTGCGCATAGTGGTTGTTAGACGGCTGTGTAATAACAAAAGGTCAGTTCCTATGGCCACTTGGCCAGCGCAAATGCAAATGGTAAAAAACGGTTTTGGGGGAAGAGTAGTTAGTAGAACTGTTTAGAAGTGGAGTGTTCCTATAACTAGTGGTCGGAAAGAGGCTATAGAGTTCTGTGAAACGCGCTTCATAAGTAGGGCTGGGCATCGTCAATGATTCCCCAAATTAATTCTGATTCCCAAGGTTCTGATTCGATTACATTACATTTGAGATACAATTCAATATCCATTAGGTTAGGGAAAATTCAGTTGCAATACCAATTTTGCGTGGATATAAAAGAGATTCTTCTGCTGTTAAATCTACAAGCAGGGAGCAACTCTGCTTTTTAAACACAGCACATGTTAACATTAAGATCTGAACCTCCAAAAAGTTAGCTTTAAGTACTTTTTACCTAACACATTAACATAATTAAAGTCTAATTGCAGACTGTATTAACCAATAACAGATCAATCAAACAAACTACCGACTTCTACATTGTAAACACTCCATGTGTTACCCCTGACTGAGTTTTAAATTTTTATTTCAGAAGTTCAGAAAAAAGTAGCATTGTATTAGATTGTAGGGATGTTTCATAGTGAGTGTATTTTAAACTTTAAAAAAATGAAGTTAGGCAGACAAATTAAACGGGCATAAGCCTGAGTCTCTGGTATTACATGTGCATAGGTCACTTCTGTTCGGCCAAACCAACAAGGTAATTGGGAATTCTCTGCTTAAGATTTTCAGTGAATATCTTGCGTGACGCGTCACCGCACTGCAGGTCAGCACCTGACCAGCAGAGGGAGCTGTGTGCTAAATCTGTGCAGCTCTAGGTTTGGTTCACCTGTGCTCTTCTCCTGTGTCTCCTCTTTCTTTGGCACCTTCTTGTCTTTGCTTTCTTTCTTCTTCTTCTTTTCCTTGTCTTCTTCTCCATCACTGTCTTTCTCCTTGGGAGCATCTGAAATGTGACAAAAAGTTCAAATTAAGCCGTCTGCAGATCCAACTATTGAGATTATGAGTAGTGGCTACAGAGGCCGATTTAATGACCATTTTTAAGTTCATAAGTCCTTCAGGTCAATATACTGGACATACAAATGTACAAGATAACACTCTGCTAGAAACTGGAGACTTTCATTTCAGGGGCAATGAATACTTTGTCCTGCAGAGGAAAACTTGATGTACTGTATAACAATGAAAAAAAGTCTTCTGTCAGGAAGAAGTTCCAGCTCCGTACCATGCGAGTGGCCGTGGGAATGTCCGTGGCCGCTGCCTCCCTTCAGGGCCCGCACAAACTTCTCCACAACCAGGAAGGCGATGATCCCGCCGAGAACCCACAGACCCACTGACATCATGTGACCGTGGGCGGCTCCTGTGCAGGCAGAGGACAAATCAGCGCTGGTTAAAACTGGGATACAGTAGAAGGGTTTGGTACAGACTGACGGTCATTGTTTTCCACCTGCTTTGATTAATGATCAGCCCATTGAAGCTGTAGAGGAGTTTAAACATATTTAGGATCTTTTTGTTGATTGCACTTCATCTTAAGTTTTACAGCCAATACAGAATACTTTTTTTTTTTTTTATGTGCCGTATTTCTGAAAGTGTTTAAACGTGTAATATGTGCATGGTATGAGCATGAATATGTGATTGGGAGAGAGCAGAAACAACTGGGATGAATGTACTGTATAACAGGTAGATGAACCAAAACACCACATAAACTCTGATTCTGTTCATCCACTTCTTAAAGAATTCACAATACTGCCCTCAGGAAGACGCTACAGAGCCGCTGCAACAACCACAAACCTTTACAAAAAGTCTTTCATACCAAATGCTATGAAAAACTTTGCTAAATGTGTAACCCCCTCTCACACTGTTATGGTTGTCTTTCCCATGCATGTTGTGCTATGTATTGGATGTATAGCGATTTACTATGATGTGTTGTTAAACGACCTATGAGGCCAAAGTCAAGTTTCCACATTTATGGACAGTAAGAAATAACTAAAAGATGAATATTTGTTTTGCTGAATCCAGTATACAGCTGTGTTTGGCTTTTGTAAATTCCGTTGACTATTTGTAACCTAAAATCACCAGTTAACAACACTAACTGAATGATACATTAGCTAAAAGGATACTGCTGCGTACCATGGGAGTGGCCGTGGTCACGTGACTCCTCACTTGCGTGCGAGTGTCCATGATCTTCTTCTCCGTGGTGAGAGTGGGGCTCTGTGCACAACAAATACGACACACAAGAGGAAACGGGCATTAAACACAAACAGACAAACGGAACATCCTGCTACCACGTCTGTTTTAGATGAGCATTCGTTTATTGGTTCAGACGACAGAATTGTTTTGTATGTAGAGTTTGTATATATACACACAATATATAATATATACAGTGGTGATCATAAGCTTAAATACACATGCTAAAGTTGATTAAAAAGAATCATCTTTCGGAAATTGGAAAAATCCAACCTTTAAGGACAACAATTTACTTTGTGAATGAATAATGTTTAGTAAATACATAAATGTTCTTCCTAAAATGCAGGGGAAATAAGTACACACACCCCTATGTTAAATTCCCATAGAAGCAGGCCGATTTGTATTTTTAAATGCCAGTCATTTCATGTATCTAGGATACTATGCATCCAGACGAAGTTCCCTTGGCCTTTGGAATTAAAATAGCCCCCCCCCATCATCACATACTCTCCCCATACCTAGAGATTGGTATGGGGAACTTTCCTTTCATGCAAACCTTTATTTAACCAGGATAAAAAACTCCTTGAGATCAAAAATCTCTTTAACAAGAGTATCCTGGCAAGTGGCAGCAGCACGTTTCAAATAGACAGTACAAATTTCTAAACAAATACATAAACACACTTTCACTCATATTCAAACAACAATGTCATCATAAAAACATGGGTCCTAAATCAATTTAAAAACAGTGACATACAGACTGCCTTTCTGCAAGGACCTTTAACAAGCCTTTAAAAGAATAAAATGAAACCAACTCCTTCAACTGGAGTTCATTCCATAGCATCATCTCTCAATGCAAATCAAACCAGCTATTACGCTAACTGAACTAAAACCATGCCAATAACTAGTTATGGTGAAGGAGATACTGTATATATTTGTATCCGTCTAAAGTTTGCAGAAGTGTCAGAAATGGGAATGTAACTCTGCTGGTCAGTCTCCAGACAGCATGAAAGTGAGTTCTGAAAACAAAAAACAATGTGACTATGAGCTGTAAGGAGAAAAAATGTCCTTCCTTAGTGTGTATGGAGTAAATTACCTGCCGCAGAATATGTATATATCAAACAGATCAGGGAATACAAGCTCCTTTGGATGGACTACCCACCCAAAGCGTGTGGAATGAGGTGGAGGAAGGCGTCTCCCAGCAGTCCACCTGAGGCAAAGCTGAGCAGCACTTTGAGCAGGTTCTGGTGCTGGTCGCTGTTGGACTGAACTGGGATCAGAAACAGGATGAGGAAAGGAGCCGCGCTGATCAGCAGGGTCGCTCCGATAGCCTGCGTACAGCGATGGAGGGAGGATTACTGTTGATGAACGTCATCAACAATGCAACACAAAGGACAAAACAGTTAGAGAAACAGTCAAACAGGAGTTAGGAAACAGTCAAACAGGAGTTAGGAAACAGTCAAACAGGAGTTAGACGAGGAAAGGAGCAGAACGGGGATCTGAGCGGAGGCTAATCTAGGTATAACTTGCATTAGGAGAGATTTGTAAGCACAAATGTTTTGATTTTGATATTGTTGCATCAGCACCAATAACACAACAGTAAATAAATCATTACATGGAAAGCCTGCTCCCGGGACGCTTACAGAAGGAAATCAAAAGTTTGGTTTTGGCCATTTATCAGTCCGAGTCCTGCTATTGGAGTTGAATGAAAAATAGAGTTGAGCAGATTTATGCATGCGTGTGTGTGTGTGTGACGATTAACACCACTCCTTTGTCTCAGAGTGTTATTGATCCTCTCATCAAACTCTTAGCAAGAACGCAAATAAGCATAATTTCCCCAAAAATTCAAACAAGTTCCTCAAATTGTGATCGGGCTCTTCTTAAACAGCCTTATGCCCATTTTTAATCACGCAGGTTGACGTATTTGTACTTTAACGTTGTAGATTGTAATGGGAGGAAACAGAGCTTCAGTCTAACAGATAATAGAGTTCCCTGGCCAAACAGACAACCCGGTTTAACCCATGACCAAACCTGTGTCCACAGCTCCAGCGTGTCCCTTTTCTCTCCTTCTGTCTCCCTCTTCACCCTCTCCCCTCCGTGGGAGTGTGCGTGTCCACTCTCCTCCTTGTGCACCCGAACAATATCCTCCGCATCGTGATGAGCGTGCCCATGTCCATGATCATGAGCGTGCCCGTGATCATGAGCGTGTGCGTGCCCGTGGTCGTGAGCGTGTCCGTGATCATGAGCGTGCCCATGATCGTGAGCGTGCCCGTGATCGTGAGCGTGCCCGTGATCGTGAGCGTGCCCGTGATCGTGAGCGTGCCCGTGATCGTGAGCGTGCCCGTGATCGTGAGCGTGTGCGTGTCCGTGGTGTTCCTCTTCCTGGAGAGGGATGTTGGCCTCGGCGCTCCACTTGCTCGCTCCGTGGAACATCTTCACGTCTTCATGATCGTCTTCTCCGTGGGAGTGGCCGTGGTGATGGTGGCCGTGGTGATGGTGGCCGTGGCCGTGGCCGTGGTCGCCATGGGAATGGCTATGGGCAGTGGTTGAATGTGAGGCGAACAGGAGTACTGCAGATGTGGCCAGTGTCAGTGCCAGCAGACGTATACAGCCCATATTATCCCCTTTGACAAAGAGAAAAGTGAAGAAGGCAGAATGAATAAAAACTCACTGGTCGGGGCACTCAAAATAATATTAGTCACAATTAAAATCACAATTTTGGAAAGGCGTTGCATTCGTTGAAGAAAAACAGGGAAACAAATCAACAGTGAAACCACTATAAAATGTGGAAAATTCCTTAATACTTTCCTGTTGAACTTTTAAAATTTCCCTTCAGAACATAAGACAAAATAAGAGTTTGCCTGCAAAATGGAACTTAAAAAAAAAATAAAAAATCTTTTTGCTTGATTACAATGTTTTTCCGATTGTGAGGATCCAAAATTGCAATCAAAATACTGATTAAAAGATTGGATTCAGTTGCCCTAATAAACACTTTTACTTTAATAAACTCCAATTAAGGGAAATGATTTATTTTTTGCCTTGCTACATTGTACACAAAACTGTGATAATGCAAATACTGATAATAATGTATACTTTTTGAATCCTGCAAGGCAAAATTACCGTGTTTTATTATTGTTATTACACACATGCTCAGTACCTATACATGCACTAATGGAGAGATGTCAGAGTGAGGGGGCTGCCCATAGAAAGGCGACCCGAGCAGTGAGGAGATTCGGTGCATTGCTCAAGAGCACCTCGGCAGTGCAGGTGAACTGGCACCTCTTCAGCTACCAGTCCACCACCATACTTTGGTCCGTATGTGGACTTGAACCAACGACCCTCCGGTTCCCAACCCAACTCCCGACAGACTGAGCTCCTGCCACCCAATAGATTCACTTTCCTATCACAGTCTTTGAAAAGTACAGCATTTGCAAAAAAGTTTAAAAAAAGAAAAAGAAAAGGAACCATCACTTGTCCCGAGCTGTTTTATATAATTTGGCTCATATGGATATGGTCACAACAGAATATTGTAGAGAAGTACATCATCTATCTTATGGCATATGTTTTTTTTATGTTGTGCATTTACAGTATCTGCAAAAGAAAGCTAGAGTGAAGGACCGATGAGTAGCAATCAGTTTAAAAGAAAGGCTTAAAAGTATCAATCTTTCTCCTTGTTACATTAAGCACCAGGAATAAAGAAATTCCAGCAATTGCAGCGGTTGTTATCATAGAGAAAGTGCAACTCGCTACCACATATATCTCATGATCACTGCAACAGCTGAATGATCTGTGTGGAAAAATAACCTGTGGCTAAATGCTGCTCTGATTTCATTTCCAATGTGAGAAATTGGGGCCACCAATGAAGAGAAACAATACAGCTACAGTGGGATTTGTTTTCTTGTGTAAGCAATCAAATTATCAGATGTAGTCAAACGTGTTCCAGGTTAGCACAACATCCTGCTTTAATTATCAGATACCTGTGCATCTTCACTGAGAACGGGGTGTATGACCTATCTGTAGGTAGAGCTCTTCTTTCTACAGATCAGATCAGCCAGTTTGTATGATGGTGCCAACATGGCAGCTAGCCAAAAAGCACTCAAAATGGAGATGCATCTGCTGCATTAAAGTCAGTAATTGAACAAGTGCTCCGATGTATCGTGTCCATAGACTGTTAACAGTAATAATATACAGTCTACGGTCATGTCTTAAGAAAAGTAGCAATACGAAAGTAAAAAAAAACAACTAGTACAGCACTCTAATGTTACAGCCAGTACAGGTGGGCTTTATTTTAATTGCCTCTCATTGCTGCTGGGTATCATAACCTGTCATAATATAACATAATGTATGAGTTTCTTTATGTTTTGTATTAATAATCTGAAGGATAACTCACTCTGCAGGTGACTACAGCTGTGAAAATCCATTAAGTGGAGTAACAAGTACAATACTGGATCCCAAAAGGAGAAATATAAAGCAGCATTAAATGGAAATACTCAAAGTAAGTACCTCAAAATTGTAGTTACTGGAGTAAATGTGCTTATGTTCCACCAGTGATTCATGTTATGCTCTGCTGTTCATTGACTGCCTCGCCATGATGTAAAACTGTTATAACATATAATGTGAGCAGTGTGAACGAGAGTAGCGCGATACCTGCTGATACAGACTGATGTAACTGCAACGACACACTCCTCGTTAGCTTATTCAAAAATCATCCTTTCTTTTCACTTGCAAGTCAGAGTTAGCTTGGTTTTGAAATTGTGTTTACTTGGTGGCTTCAAACATCTTGTGTGGCTGTAAAGCGGATAATCTGTTATCTCTTTTTTTTTTTAAGTGTTAACTTTAATCCCACAGTAAACAGCAAATACTCCATGTCAAATCGCATCTCTGGTTTTTACAAGTTGTACAGAAAGCTAACGTTACTAGCTAACTTGCTAGCATGTTGCTGCAGCAGTAGCAACATCCCTAACTGCGACATACAGTAAGAAACAAACAATTACTTCTTACCGGATTGTGTCAGATATCTCTGCCTACTGGGCTGCTGAATAACTCTCTATTATGCGTAAAGTACGTTAGGTAAACTGCTAATGTTTCTATCTGCCTAGATGCTACTGGTAAGACGTGGCATTTACTTTGAAGTAGGCTCATCAAGATCTCGCGAGAACGCATTCAATTCCACGTGTGCCTCCTTCTGTGTGAAAAACATGTTTCATTTTCATGAGCGTATTATAATAATATGTGAACGTATTTTGCATCATTTCTTAAACTTTTCCACCCATAAATACAGGAATAATTTGATTTGCGAAGATGTAAAGAGAAGACACAGGATGTCTCAGTAGAAGTATCGCGAGATGAACGTTTGGTGCTGTTGACTAATCCATTTAGGCTGCTAGAGACAGCAGCATCCTGGAGGAGAACAGGATGGAAGTGTGTAGACTAGTTATAAATGTATGTATTGAAAATGGGCCTGTTTAGATTTAAAAACATCATTAAAAAGTAAATTAACTTAAATAGAGTAGGATGCCTTTTATTATCACGATAGCCTAAATACACATGTAGGCCTACAACAAGATTAAATTATTTGAGTATTACCATTGTATGCTACTTTATAGTGTACATTTCAGAGAAAAATAGTATAGGACTTTGAACTCCACTACACGTTGTCTCGCAGTAGTTTTGTTACTTTACCATTTTCTATCCCCTTCTCTCTAAATGTGATTATGTGAATTTTTTTGATAAATAGTTTCTTTATGAGTTGAAAAATGAATTGCCACAAAACTGAAAGTAGTAGAAAGCTATAATATTTCCATTCGTCATTTCCAACAAGTCACAGTGTGAAGGACACGCCCTCCGCAGGTTCATTATGAAAGAAACACAATCCGCCGCCTGTAGCTCCAGGCGGTTTATACTAATCAAAACAAGATGGAGAAGTTATTTGTGCTGTTGATCTTCTGTCACGTTACATCTGCAGGTAAGATCCCGTCGGGACTGCTGTTGATTAAAGCCACTTTGTAGCGCGACATTGGGAACACAGCAGTTGCACTTTCCCTTTGTCACGACTTTACATAACAGAAACGCCATTACGTGTTTATGCAGGCTATCTGACACTGAATGCGTATGTTATCATTCTTATAAGGACCCGAACACTGAAAGTGCGATGAACGTACTGGTTTGAAAGAATATTATTATTTTCCGCTGCATCGCATTATTGAAAGGCTTAAGATGACTTTTCCCCTCAAAACCTTATTGAAAAAGTAGGCTATATTCATATATACTACAAATATTAGGCCTAATAATAGGTGTGGGGGCTGATTAAACAATATTAATTACAATTAGACAAAATGAATAACCTCTTCAAAAGGGTCAGCATACAACATGACAGTTGTGTAACTCGTTTGTTTCTATAAGTTTGAGAGACTATTCCTTGAATTCACATAAAAACGCTGTGAAATTGGGGGGTAATATTAAAAAAAAATAATAATTTGCCAGAAAAAAAACAATAAGTTGACAATGAATTCAATTTTCAAATGTTCATGTTCAAAATGAAAAATAACTATATTTTTTACGTTCAATATTGCAAGTATGATTAATTTTACACAGTATGCAGTGTGTAATCAAGTCCATAAAGTAATCCAATATATAGGCTTGAGATGGAGCAACTGTCCCCCAATATCATTGCTTATAGTTGGTCCGACATAATTCAGTCAAAAAGATATATTACAGTGATTCCAACACATTAACTAGTTGTCCTTAATAATGATCACAATTGCAAAAGAGCATGAGCCCAGATAGGGCTACATAAAACAAAACCTGTACACTGGCCAACGTCACTCGTTGCTCAATGCACAAACGTAAAACCTATAGATAATAGATGGATACTTTATTACATGTTCCAAGGGGAAATTCAAGGTCCCAGTAGATTAGAGACACAACATACACATACATCATAAACAGGGTGATTAAATGGCAAATCCACAGGATTAATATGGACAATAAAAGAAAAGATACTAAATAAAAAAATAAAAAAATACACATGAATGTACTAAGAGACTTAGACTTAGACTTCTCTTTATTAAGGGATGTAAGCATGAAATGCTTAGGGCTGGGGTAGGGGCTGTTTAATAACACCTATTCTGTTTTCTTTTGATTTAACAGATTTAAAATGTTTCTCTCTTTTTTTTGGGGGGGGG
>NC_048420.1:21856240-21863811 GCF_013103735.1 Etheostoma cragini | reverse complement strand
AATCATTTAATCAATTAACCAACATCCAAACATTCTTTGTCCTGCAGTGAAACACTCCCTGAAATATTTCCTTACCGCGTCTTCTGGAGTCCCAAACCTCCCAGAGTTTGTGGGCGCGGCGCTGGTTGATGAGGTCCAGGTCGGTTACTGTGACAGCAACATCAGGTCTGCAGAACCCAAACAGGACTGGATGCGAAAGCTGATAAAGGACGACCCACAACACCTGGAGTGGTATGCTCTGAAGTGTTCGGGTAATCAGCAGGTCTTCAGAGCCAACATTGACAGTTTGAAGCAACGCTTAAACCAAACCGGAGGTAGGCCTATCGGCCCGTAGCCAGCCTAGTGGAAGGGGGGGTGGGGGCTTTTTATGCACCAATTTGTGCTGGTATCTTAACGAGCACGCTTTTAGATGCACCGGAAATATTTACTACAATGTTGTCAAATTGCTTACCAATATCATGTACCACCTTTTATTATTTAAAAGGCAAACACGCCTCAAATTTCTTTCTTTGTTTGTTTTTTGAGCGCATGAAGTTAGTTGCGTGGATTGTTGATACATTAGCAGGGGGGGGGGGGGGGTCTCTGGGCACCTCACCATTTGATTCCGATTCAGCGGTCAACAATTCAATCTCGATTCAAATCTTACATTTCAATGCGTGATTTAAAAATAATATACATACTGTATTAATCTGAGTTTGTTAGATTTTGACATATGCAGTATTTGTCACACACAAGTTATGTTTTGTCTTCTGAGGTTTTTATCTTGTAGTCATTCCATGCTGAAGCCTTAAACATGCTGAGTCACCTTCTCTCTCAGTGATCTTCCACGTCAGAGGCTCAGTCATGTTTAACGGCGGAGAATCGGCTTCTTAGAACATGAAACACGAGGTGGTCAGATGTGATAACGTAGATGAACAGCCTACTTGTGTTATTATGTCTTATTAGATCATGTGCATGTATAAAAAAAATCCTTTTGGGTATTTTTGTGTTTTTTTTTTCTGCACTCTTGCCTAAACTCTAAGTTGTTGTCCATTATCCCATCGTTCCCCTCTTTCAGTCCCTCTGTTTCCTGATCTGTACATGTCTGGAGACGGTAATCTTAAAATAAAAATCTTCACATTTAAGAAAAATAATAATTATAATTGATTAACTTCGAGCATTGAATCGTTCTAGCGAGAATCACAATCCAACGTCTAATGTATAGGGGTGGGGAAAATAATCGATTTTTAGAGGCATCGTTAAATGTTGCGTGGCCTTATAACACATTCCCAACAGTAGCCTACTGTTTTTAACGTTTAATTTGGGCTTCGGTTTGGTTTGGATCATTCTTATTTGCAGCTGATTGAAATTATTGGCTACCGTTATTTTAAAAGACGCTTGTTAATTACGACAACAAAAAACTAGTTAACAAAAAAACTGACTTAAATTATGGACCTTTGGCAGCGAATATAGCTTGCAGCTTCTCTGTGGCCAGCTCTCTCTCTCTCTCTCTCTCTCTCTCTCTCTCTCTCTCTTTCAGGTGCCCACATCCTACAGAGGATGAACGGCTGTGAGTGGGATGATGAGACTGGAGAAGTTATTGGTTTTAATCAGTACGGTTATGATGGAGAAGACTTTATTGCGTTGGACCTGCAGACGCTGACATGGATCGCTCCAAAACAACAGGCCTTCATGACCAAGCTTCGATGGGATGCTGAGAAAGCTAGATTAGAATATAATAAAAACTACTACATCCACAAATGTCCTGATTGGCTGAAGAAGTATGTGCACTATGGGAGAAGCTTCCTGCAGAGAAAAGGTAATCACATAGACAAATCTACTGTTGTATGGGCTCAGTGTTCATGTGGCTTTTCTGTTTCTAATGCACTGCAACATTCAAAGGAAAAGGAAACAATAAATTAGATTAGATATACTTAATTGATCCCAAATTTGGAAATTTCAGTGCTACAGCAGCTGAAAAGAAAGCTCCCTCACACTGTCTAACTTGCAGAAAATATGTAAAGTTTAACAGTTGGCAACGTTTTAGTACTTGACCATCTTCAGGCAAAATGGTGCTACAGGGTCAAAATATAAGACAGACAGCACACATACAGAATATACAGGAGAGAATAGGATAGAATTGAAGAAGCTATTCAAAATTAAACATAAAAAACAAAGGAAAGGATATAAAGATGCATACCATTCTAGTGTCTATCTCTCTCTGCAGAGGTTCCCTCAGTGTCTCTCCTCCAGAAGTCTCCGTCCGCTCCGGTCAGCTGCCACGCTACAGGTTTCTACCCTGACAGAGCCATGATGTTCTGGAGGAAAGATGGAGAGGAGCTTCATGAGGACGTGGACCTCGGAGAGATCCTCCCCAACCACGATGGATCCTTCCAGATGAGTGTAGACCTGGACCTTTCATCAGTCCCAGATGAAGACTGGAAGACGTACGACTGTGTGTTTCAGCTCTCTGGTGTGGAGGACGACATCGTCACCAAACTGGACGAAGCAGAGATCAGGACCAACAGAGGTGAGACTGGATCAGGTGGAGATGGCAAACACCAGGGCCGGGACGAATGCTTTCGTAACGATTCTTTTACGATACATGGGTGGCGATTCAATAGTATTGAGTATTGCCATTTTCTTTTTAAATTCTTCAACCAAAACAAAAATGAAACGATACACTTCTAGAGACAATACTATATATTATCTGACATTTCTAGAAACGTATTATTTTCTAAAAATAATGCACAGCAGTCAGTCTGACAATTATTTAAAGAAGTACATAACATTTATTTAATTCATAAAGGAGTACATAACATTTATTTTCTGCAATTTTTGCTTTCAGTCTGTTTTGCTATAACTGGATATGATGTAGTGGCCGTCAGCGATGCCAGATAAACAGACAATATGAAGCTAAATCAATTGTAAGATAAATAAATACAATTGATTCCGTGGAAAATATTAAATTATAAAAATCATCACAAAACCATTCATGATACATGCGTGAATAGTAACTCATGGTGTACCTTCATGGTCTGCTGCTCTCGTCCACCACGCTGTTTTACACAGCTACAGCACGCTATACTCTGCAAATAGCGATGCTAGAACCTTTCTTGTTTGTTTAGCAAAGCTCAAATTAACGTTTTTAAGCTAAATTTTTAGCGAGGAAGAGGAACACCAAGCATGAGAAATGTACAGCGGTCTGGTTGGTCCCGGTGGAGGTTTTCTGTAAACTAACACTTCCTTCAGTAGTGGTAAAGAAACATCTTTGTCAACCTTAGTGACACCTAGAGCTACGGTCTCCTATAAACCTCGTGTCCTAAACCAGAGAGTTAATGTTTCTTTCTACAGCCCGTCGACAGGAACCCAGGGAGGATTCGGAGATGTTCAAATCCCAGCCGGCCTCTGATGTCGACGCCTTGGGAAGGAAACGTTACGTGGGTAAGTTGAAGTAAGAGGGTTAGATCAGGCAGTTCCAAATCTAAGATATGTCATGATTGTTAAACAGCCAATAATAATGTGGCTTTGGTCAGCAATCATAGTACTTTAGCTTGAATTTTTTTGAATTTTTAGCTAAGTATTTCTATCGTTCACACAACGTTTTGCGATTCATTTGAACAGTTTATGCATAACTTTTAGCTAACTCTTTCAGCCGTGTATTCAGTACTTTCAACTAACAATTTCAGCTGCTTTTGCAACTCTTTTAACTATTTCTACCGTTTTAATAGGGGTGTGTGTAATATAAGCATTTGATGATGAAATCAAAACTTCATGACAGGTCCAAATTGTTTCCCTTTACTTGAGGTCAAGGAAAAATATTAATGACACAACTGTAATGCTTTAAAATGTAGAAAACAACCTCTTAATGACAATTTAATGAAATGTTAACACATAAGGCTAAATCATTTATTAAAGTTTATAATTGGGCTTGTCATGACATTTATTTATGGTTATGTTGTCTAGGTTAATGTCAAGTTGTCATAACACAGATTGTTGTCTTCTTTAATGTCACGTTGTCATGACATAGACATCTTGGACAATAACTTTGCATTAAAAGTGTCATAATTTAGCAAATGACACTTAATGACAGTCATTCACTCTCAAAATGACTCCTTCATGTTCATGACAGGTGTCACGTCATAATAATGATGGCGTCATGTCAGTCTTATGCACATCCCTTCAAATAAAGTGTTACCAATGTATCTTTTTAGATGGAATAGAAGTTTCTTTTTGGAACATCATTTGAAATGAGGGGAAAAACGTAATAAATAGCAATATATCACAGAATATTGCTATTTATTACATATTGGAACATGTTTAAAATTGCAATAATATTGTATTGTGACATACGTATCACGATATATTGTATGTATCTATATATATATATATATATATATATATATATATATATATATATATATAGATATATAAAAGTCGCTTATCTTATGCTCATCTAGTTTTCAACTCTTACATTACTGTATCATGTAGAGAAGTAACAATTCCAAATTTTGCTGGACATTTAATTGTCTCTTTTTGTAAAGTATTATATATAATAGATTTAATACTAATACTTTTTCAAAAAAATTAAACTTTAAATTGTTCTGGGACTCAGATACTAAGTAATAATAAGAAGTAAACCAATATTAGCGACTATGTGAAAAACATTGCGGTTAGACAATTATTTAATAATAGTCCCAGGCCTATCAACATATAGGCATAGCTTATATTATTTTTAATTAAATCATAATTTATATTTTTCCACACTAGTTGAGCTACTCCACAATCTTTGTTGAAATGTATTGTATTTATTGAAAAAGTTTCTGGTACTGGATATAAAAATATAAAATCCTCTATTCCAGACTCAAGCAACACAAAACACATTATAACTGCATGTTTTCATAAAACACATTAATTTCATGATTAAAATGTTCTAACAATTCATAAATAAGTTCCATAAATTAGTGACAAGCTTTATAACTATTTATAACACCATTTGACGGGCATAATGCCTCCAACCTATTCTTTGCCCCCCCGCCCCCTGGTTGGGGGTCACCGGGTGAGAAGCTGAAAACCTTTCCAGATTGCTGAGCCCTGAACCCTGAACCCTGAGCCCTGAACCCTGAACCCTGAGCCCTGAGCCCTGAGCCCTGAGCCCTGAACCCTGACAGTGTTTGGTCTTTCCGATCCCTCCCCTCTTCCTCTCTAAGCGCCTCATGTCATCTACCAAATGGGGAAGAAACCCAACGAGCCCTGCTCCATCGCCTCTTCTCTCAACTACTTCCCCAAAGAAGAACCCAGCGAGGTAAACGTGACGGCTCCGCCCAAGTCTCCGCCCTCCAACCTCACCGTGGTGATGGTGGAGGGATGCCCGTCCTTCGTCATCCTGGACTGGGAGAAGACGGACAACGACACTACCGGTACCAAGACGATTTAAGATCAAAGAAAGGGTTTTCTCTTAACCCGGACTCTATGTTTATGTTTATGTTTTCTAAGTGACTGATGATAAAAACTCTTTGAATTTGGTCCAGTATTAAGCGAGTCAAAACAAGCTGCAATGTAACGTTAAACCTCAACGTGCTTCCACTAAAAGTGCTGTTTTTGCCAGTGACCGGCTCAGATTATTATATATTCTAAGTGTCTGACAACATTATGGAAAGAATCCACTTGTTTACGCTTATTATGACAATTTTAAAAACATTGATTTTCTAAATTTGTGTTGCTTTTTTCACCACTCTGCTTTGTTTGAAATAAACCCTTAATTCACCCATTAGCTTGTGAAAATATACCGACTCTTTACAGGCTAAAAGTATAGTTTATTTACATGGAGTCTGGTGGGTTTGGTGATGGTGATTTGAGGGGTTCATGTTAAAAAGAATCTTCCTCTTTACCAACGTGGTCTATCTCTGTAGGATCCTTTCCATGTTGTTGTCTCTGAGCCTGTCGGTGGCTGAAACCTTTAGTGGACCAAACCGACTGTTCTTCCTCAATACTGGACAAAAAAAGCAGTCCTGACAGAGTCCAGGTTGAAAAAAAAAAGGAGTTTAACTAGCAAGCTCTTTAGGTGTGAGATTAGCATCTAATGGTTGGGATTTGCCTCTCCTCAGATTATGAAGTCATCTCCACCATCGGCGAGCAGGTTTCCATCCTGACCACCAACCAGACCCACACCCCTGTGGAGAACCTCAGACCTGAGACTAGGTATGCTTCATTTAGTTGACCAAAAAACAACACTAAATATTAAAATAAATTACAATTATTACAAGTAAAAATAGGTATTGATAAACCCAAGTTATAAAATGAGAAATAATTAAAAAATACATTAAAATGATTACAAATAAAAGAACGTATGTTGAAAAACCCAAATTATAAAATTAAAATAATTAAAAATACAATACATTTATTACAAGCAAAAAAATTTAAATAAGTCAAATTGATTAGAAATGATAATTAAAATGATTTTTTTAAACAATCAAACAAATTATTTAAAAATAAAATGTATTGAAATTATTAAACCAACATAATACCAACAAAATAAATAAAAAATGTAAACAATAGACAAAAAATTTAATTACATTTAAGTAAAAAAAATTAAGTGATTTTGATGATTTAAAGGACATTAAACATACATAATAAAAAACCAGCAGGATTATCCTATCTCTTTCTGTAAACTCATTGTCAGTAAATTGAGCTATTAATATTTTCTCTATTTCTCTGTGTTTTCTGACAGTTATGAGTTTAAAGTGAAGCCGAAGAACGTGCTGGGTGCAGGTCCTCCCAGCGAGCCGGTCTCCTTCAACACAGAGTCTGGTACAGGAACAATTTCACTACATTTCTACATTTTTAAACCTAAAGTTAACTCAGCAGCAACAGAATGGCTTTAAAATACAGTAAAGAAGTTAAAACGCTGTCCTCTCTGTTTCCTCCATCAGCTGATCCTCGAGTGAGCGAGAACGTTTCAGGTACGATCAAGGGCCGAGGTTTGGTTTAACATTGTAACTGGGGGGTGGTGGGGGGGCATTTGGAGCAAAAAACACTTCATTTCCTTCATTCTAGTGATGTTTTTATTCAACAATGGTGGTGATGTCTTTATGTACGGAAATTAAATTATTATTCTCCTGCATTGTTCAAAACGTTCTGCATATTCAAAACATTACACATGTTTGAGATGATATTTTTTAGGGATCACGTACAAATCAAATTGGAG
The DNA here is from genome assembly GCF_013103735.1 of Etheostoma cragini. Taxonomy (NCBI): domain Eukaryota; kingdom Metazoa; phylum Chordata; class Actinopteri; order Perciformes; family Percidae; genus Etheostoma; species Etheostoma cragini. Next base: position 21,856,625 of record NC_048420.1, on the reverse strand, counting down.
AATTAGACCATAAAGCTCCAACGTTTTAAATCTACATGAGTCTATCTCTATTTCCATTCTCCTGTTGTGATCTTGAACCCCTTTTTTCGCCGCAACTTTTGGGGGGTGTGTTGTCTTTCATATTTCTTTGAGGACAAATATACCTCTTCTAAATATTGGGGGGGGGGCATATCCTCTGCTTCCTCTCCAAAGTCTTCTCTTTCTTTCCGCTGATGAATGTGTGTCTGATGTGAGCAGGAAAAGACGCCATCTGGACTCTGTTCCCCTTCGAGACGGACTCGTACTCGGACTGTCACGGGAAGAAGTACGTGAAGAGAACCTGGTACAGGAAGTTTGTCGGCGTCCAGCTCTGCAACTCGCTACGCTACAAGATCTACCTCAGCGA
>NC_048420.1:21854446-21856140 GCF_013103735.1 Etheostoma cragini | reverse complement strand
CCGACATCAAACGTCAGTTTTCAGCAACGCGTCACCAACTGGGAAAGAAATCTAGCCCGAGTTTCCCACCTCTGATTCCAACAGGAAGTGACATGAATGGTGTTGTCTTCCCTCGGAAAAATGTTTTTCTGATGTCCATATAACCTTAGCTACCAATAATAACACGTATTGTATCTGAAGCTGAACTGAGTCTTTCTGGTTGTTGGACCCTGGAGGTAAATTCTACAACATCGGGGATCAGACCGGCTTCGGCGAGGATCACTGTCAGTTCGTCGATTCCTTCCTGGACGGAAGAACAGGACAACAGGTCCAAGCAGACCAGCTCCCCCCAAGACCCGGTAAAACCTTTATTTATTTAGGCCCAATACTGTCCAAAAAAACTAAATTATAATATAAAATTAAAAAATAATTCAAAGTAAATGACGTTTATTTTAAGTTAATCAGAATCTGATTCAGAAAAGAGTTAATTGCCACAGTAAGTGACACGTAAGTGGAATTTGCATTGGTGATGGTGATACATACACAAACAAACAAAGATATTAAATAATGTTCAATATCTTTGTTTGTTTGTGTATGTAAGGAATTAACAATAAATACAGAAACAGAAACAATTATATACAACAGTTGTTTAGTGTTGGAGCCAAATATGTTGTTTCAAGTGTTGAGACTTTGGGTGTTGTTCCTTGTATGTACATTAGGTGTCGCTGTGCTATTACCTGGGGCAAGGTTATAAAGGTAAGCTCCAAATTGTTGTGGCAGGTATTTGTCCCAGAAGGGCAAATGGTTTTTGACCGCTATCGCTGTGACACTAAACGCTGAGATGCTGGAACACAATGCTGTCTTATTGTTTATGGATTTAACACTGAAAACTGAAAGAAGGGACATTGTCCTGCTGCACAGTAAACCAAATAAACAGTTGACTAAAACACAACATTGTCACTCTGGGTTGATCTACCTCAGTAGCTAACAGTATAAGACTCAGCTCCTTTAACATCTAGTGTAAGAAAAAAGAGACTGAATGGTTTGAGTGCAGAATGCAAAATATATAAGCAGTAGTAGTGTGCAATGGGCTGATGTAGTGTCCAGGATGGAGGTTAAAAGAGTTCAGTCAAAATAATTATAAATACATTAAATGTTAAAAAAACAAATGTACATTGGTTGGTTGCAGGTTTCTACAGAGCCGTGCGTCAGGAGCCCGTCCACTTCGGACAGATCGGAGGACACTCCCACGTCAGCTACGTCTCGTGGTATGAGTGCGGGACGCCCATTCCTGGGAAATGGTGAGCAAACTTCACGTCTGTTTTCGGAGAAACTCCGGGACACAACCTGCCGTCGGCCGGGCTCGGAGGCAACGACAGCGGGAGACGGCGTACGTCACCCTGAGCTGTAAAACACGTACAGGACGTACTCTTCAGGGAAGACGTAACAATAGAGCATCTTTAAATATAGCACGCATGCCTCGTCCTTACTCTTCATAAACTTAAAGAGGAGGAGATGGGACTTTGGATACCTTTTTTGTCACTTTTGAGCTTATTTTTAGCATTTTTCCATTACATGGTACCGACTCAACTCTATTCGCCTTTATTGTTTTTCCATTATTAAAAAAAGTCCCTGGTACCTGCTAACAGGTACTTTTTTAGTTTAACACTAACCCCCTGTTAGGGAAATCACGATCTGCAATTTCATTAGCAGTC
>NC_048420.1:21851217-21854125 GCF_013103735.1 Etheostoma cragini | reverse complement strand
AAAAAACATGAATTTGTTTGTCTAATAGAATAGTTAAGATCAGAGGATGTTGAGTGAATCCCAGACTGGTTTATGTCAAAGTTTGGTCAGGATGCTGCTTTGAAACCATTTAAACATGTTTTTTCAAATGTAATGAAATTAAATAAAACAACCAAAATTCAATGGAAGTAATCATTAAGCTTACCTGCAAAGAACATGAATGCATGGATGTATATGATGTATGGTTTCCATACAACGTACATACATGCATGCATCCATGTTATTTTGGGGAAATTTGGTTGTTAAGAAACTTATATTTCTGATATAAAATACCTTTGAAAACTTTCAAAATTGACCCGAAGACAACATAAGAGTTAATCAGAAATATTTGACACAAGGAGAGCTTCTAAAGGGGTGAGATATTAATTTCGTTAGTTGTGTTTCAATGTTACCTTTAAACATTTAACCTCCACAAAGCGTCTGACACCACGGTGGAGTTGTCCTGATGTGTCTCTGTGTCCTGTGTCCTGTCCTGGCGTCAACACTAATAAACTCTCTGTAATGGTGGAGACATCATCTGCAGTCTTCACAACAAGGTTTCATTCACAAGAAGCTGCTTTTATGTGATGAACGGGATTTTCTTCTTCATTTATAAATGACACCAGTCACACATCATGTGTAAATAAAATATTAAGATGAAAATAATTGTCTAATGGTGAGTTTATGGTTGTTTTACTTTAGACTTTTGTTTTTGTGTGTGTGTGTGGGTGTGGTTGTGTGTGTGTTCTGGAGGGAAAAGAAACTACATATTTTATTTTGTAGTTTCATAATAGTTTGATAACATCAATTTTAAGGTTCCAAGCAGCAGTGAGGCTGTTCATTGATAATAAATACATTCTACATGGATTTGATATTAATAGTCTTAAATTCAGAGAAGATACAAGACTCCTCCACAGGGGGGGGCTGCCATTCTGCTGACTCCTCTGGAGACAAACTCAGGTAAACAAGCAACTATTGTCTGGATAAAATATGTGACACATTGATCTGTTTGGGTAATAATCATGAAGAATAACTCAGAGGGTGAAGGGGGAACAAAAGAGTTTTCTGATTCAACATTATCTCTAGAAATATATGAGTAATACTTGACTATTTTAATAAGTGCTTCACCAACTATAAGACACAGAAACGGAGTATGAACGGTGCCAAAGCGAGAGGAAAATGAGAAGCAGCATCAGGTGTTCAAACATCAACAGAGGTGTAACATTTCTCTTGGTCAAGCAGTTTTCAGCGTCCTCAGCTCCCAATCAGCTCAGGAGCATTCAGCTCATTTACTCACTGCAGCATCAATAAAGCACTCTGGGATTTGTTGTTTGTTGTCGATGTTTTTCATCACGACGCACAGAACAAAAGAAGAAGAAGAAGACACTACTGCCACCCCCCCCACACACACACACACACAAACTGCAGAGTATCTGGTCTGTAGCTGACGGTGACCTCTGACCTCCCAGAAGATTTAATACATGTCTGCACATTAGATTCCATTTCTTTATATTACATTACATTACATTACACCAGTCTACGGATCCTTCTGGAAGATCTGAGCAGCAGAAGGTAGAATATTACTCAGGGTTCGGGTTATGTGGACCAGAGAAACCAGAATAAAGAACCACACGTCTCCCCGTCCTCTCACACAGGCCCAAGTTATATTTAATATTATATTAGTTTATTAGATTATAAAAGGGAGACACCCCAGGTGAATAGGAAAAATAAAACAAAACAACAGATGTTAACAAGAAACGTCCCCACTTAATTACTTATACTGACACATATATAACATTGACTATAAGTTTTCTGAAATGTTATGTTTGAATATGCAAATGAGGCATTATCTAATGCTAACTTTTGGTGAATTTAAGAGAAATTTGCAAGTGCAAATAGACAAAGTGTTGTAAAATAAACACCTAAATGTGTATTTTGTATGTTTTCTCCCAATAATCTGAAAGAAGACATGGTGTGGAAGCAAAATAACCCAAAAACTCTAAATTAAAAAACTGCTGCTTTTTCCTGGGGTGTCTCCCCTTAAGACGACACTGTGTGAATTAAGTTGACACATTTTCTCTTTTTCACTATTTATGTTATGTAAGCTACGTTGTGTCTCTATGTGGATCGTAATAAACTAAATTAAAAATATAAATAAAGTCCGTATCTTGTTCTGACCCCATCCTCACACACAGGCTGAAATAACTTCATGTTACTTTCTCTTTCGTTACTAACCTGTGTGGGTCTGTTTCACCTGGTAACCCGTGACGTAGGGGCTCAGTCTAAATTCCCATTGGCTCAGATGAAGGTGATGACAGCGCTCCTTCTGGTTTTCTCCTCAGTTAACCCTGGTGCTCGAGCTGAGAGGACGGAGTCTGTTCCTCTGGATCTCAAACATAGAAGTTGGTAAGAAGTTTCTCAGAGCTTCAGAAGAGACGGATCACAATGAAGACCTGGTTTAGTCTGGTCCTCCTCGGCCTCGTGCTACAAGACGCGGCGGCAGGTCAGTTAAGACTTTTTATTATTATTTATTAGTAAAATGCGAAAGAAACAAAATGCTTCTTGTCTTTATGAACTGTATTATTGAGTTTAAGGTTCTATCTTTGATAGCGTTAAAGAATATGTTAAAAAAAATAGCAAAGTCATAAGTTGAAGTTAACGTTATTATCCTAAATCATGTCTTTTTGGTTGATATCTCCATATTTTGTTAAAGATAGCACTCTTTGATGTTGTTGCTGGAGAAGGACAGCCTTTAGGGACATTCTGGAAGGACAGAAGTGTGTTTATGAGACATTATTTTATAATATCCGGAGCATTGAGACCGAAACTGTCTGATCGATCATAACGTTAAAATGGCAACATGACTACGCAGAACACACACACACACACA
>NC_048420.1:21849673-21851117 GCF_013103735.1 Etheostoma cragini | reverse complement strand
GAATATAATAATGTCAGTTTTTATATAACGAGGGACGTAACGATGCACTAAACTCACGATCCCAGTCACGATGTTAAGGTCAGGATACGATGTTCTCCCGATGTGTTAACAGAACGAGCTGCAGATAAATGACTGGGAAATATTCCTTTATATAAACTACAAAACAAGAGATGTGTCCTCTCATCAAAAATATAACTGAAATTATAAATCACAAATAACAAAAATAACAAATAAAGTAAATAAATAAAAAAAATGAATAATTAGATTTTTAAAACAAATCTCATCTCAAAATAACTAGAAATAAATCTTCAAATAAAAATCGCATCTCTTCATAAAAATAAATTAAAAACACGATATTTCGTTCCACTGGCTCATTAATAACTGAAACAAAGAACAAAAAGTTACAAAAAATAAATAAAACTAATGCAAATACTACAGAGTGTTTTTTTACATTTAAATTTGACATTACATAATTTAAAAAAGGAGTTTGAAAGCAGCATTAATATAATTATTGCACATGTTGAATGACCACATATAAAAAGAATATAGTGTTATTGCTGTTTATGAATAAGTCCTGAGGCCCACTGCAGGGGATTATTAAGGAGAATTTCTTGAAGGTAAAACTTGCAGAACTTCTCTTTATACGCTTCTTTTATTGCTGCTTTCATTCTTCATATTCAAGTAAAAATTGGATTAATAATGTTGTTGTTGTGGTTTTGGGAATTTAAGATGTAGAAAAAACAACAAGAAATAAACATCTGACTCAGTTTCTTATTATAATCTTTATGTTTTTGTATTACCTTTAGAACTATATTTAAATGTAACTCTAAATATCTCTAATAACCAATTATCTCCACTAGTCACCCAAACGCCTCTTACACATCTGTCCCAACAATAAATACATAAATCAATAGATCAAATATTTAACCATCAGTAGATCTCGCTGATGCTGGATCTTTGAGGCTGATGTCTGTACTTTTAGTTAAGGATATAAAATCTGATATAACAGCCAATAGTCTTTTCATATATATATAATATATATATACACATGACATAGATAATTATTTAGAGCCAGATCCACACTGATCAGAAAATTTTCCAGTTATAACCCTTGTGTTGTCTTCGCGTCAACCCGGAAAAAAAACATTGTTGGTCACTTTTTTTCAACATTATTATCACTTTTCCGACATTTTTGTCACTTTTCAGTATTGCGGGGGCCTTTTTGATATTTTTATTGTTGACATTTTCAGCGCTTATTCCGACGGCCCATTTTTGGAGCCAAAATAAATAAAACTTAACTCCAAACGGGTCAAATGTGACCCGAGGACAACATGAGGGTTAAGACCAACGTGTGCTCTCTGGTGGACGAACTCTGTAATGAGGACTCTGTTTCTACATGAGCTCAGACCTAGTTCACTGGTCCCTGTTACCAGCCAACATACAC
>NC_048420.1:21847318-21849573 GCF_013103735.1 Etheostoma cragini | reverse complement strand
CCCCCCCCCCCAAAAAAAAAAATGATTAAGAGTTAAAAAAAGAAGTTATATTATTGAGTATGAAATTCTTGTTCATTACAATTTATTTAATAATTGCGACCACATTGTTGTATTTATTGTTGCAAAACTTGTTTTATACTGTAGGTCTACGTAGTTTGTTTGTTACCATGACAACACCACTGGTCTGAAGCTCAATGCTGATGCTGAAATAGTTTTCTAATCAGCAAGAAATATAACAATTTCTGATCAATCCATATCAATTGCATGCTTAAAATAACATACTATATAAATATGATGGGAAAATTATTTAATTGTTGTGTTTAATTGTAATTAATTGTTATTTTTCTATGTATCGAGACTAAAATGTCACAAGATGTTTGTTTTTCAACATATGACCTTTATTTTCTAACTTCCACTTATCCCCCATTTAGGGTTTACATTTTACATTGTGTCCTTTTTATAGTTAATAAACTTTAAAAACATTTCATAAACAATTAATTATAGCGACGTTCTTTCATGTTTTCCGTCCTATATTAGTTCTAAAGTCAATATAAAAACATTAAGATTATAACAAGAAACTGAGTCAGATGTGTAATTCTTGTGTTTTTCCTTCATCTAAAATTCCCAAACCACAACAACAACAATATTATTAATCTAATTTTTACTTGAATATGAAGAATGAAAGCAGCAATAAAAGAAGCGTATGAAGAGAAGTTCAATAAATTCTCCTTAATAATCCCCTGCAGTGGGCCTCAGGACTAATACATAATATAATAATAAATAACTAATAAAGGGTCAATAACACTAGATTCTTCTTTTTATATCTCGTCATTCAACATGTTCAATAATAATATTAATGCTGCTTTCAAACTCCTTTTTTAACTTATGTAATGTCAAATTTAAATGTAAAAAACACTAAAGCATTTGTTATTTTATTTTTATTTCTTTTTTAAACTTTTTGTTCATCTTTTCTCTGTTTAACCTTTAAAGCAGCGAGCATATATAAATATGATGGGAAATTAATTCATTGTTATTTTTCTATGTATCTAGACTAAAATGTCACAAGTTCATGTTTGTTTTTCAACATATGACCTTTATTTTCTAACTTCCACTTATCGCCCATTTAGGGTTTACATTTTACATTGTGTCCTTTTTATAGTTAATAAACTTTAAAAACATTTCATAAACAATTAATTATAGCCACGTTCTTTCATGTTTTCCGTCCAACATTAGAAAAAGAAAAGTAAAAAGCTGAACTTGATCTCCCGAGATGCGTTGCCATGTAGGATGTCAGTTTAACATTTGATGACAGTTAGAGCTCCTCTTCCTCGTCTTCCTCACTGGTTCCTCCTCTGAATGTGATGACCTCCAGACTCCACCTCTCTCCCTCTCGTACACACTGCTGACACTAATCCCTGAAAACACGACACACTGGCGAGTTGATCCATAATCCACATTTAACCCTGCTGGGGTCCTCGGGTCCAGTTGGACCCGTTATCAACAAGCTCTAGACCACTAACGTGGGTTTCTTTAACCCAATGTTCAAGAGAAATAACGGGATGGTTCCGTGCAACGCTCTTTACAAGTAACACAGATGATCAGTTCTCCTCTCTCATTGGATGTGTGTTTAATCAACGTCACAGCATTGGGAGGAACTCACTGGTTAAAATGAGGTTAAAACGCTTCAAAAGTGTCTAAAAAGCGCAGAAACATAATCAACAAAGACATCGGGAAAAGTGACAAAACGTCAAAAAATGAAAGTGACACAAATGTCAGAAAAAACTTCAAAAACGACGTAAAACAACCAACAAAAACATCAAGAAAAGCGCTGAATAAATCAACCAAGACTTCAGGAAAAGTGACTTCCTGTTTGGATTTAAAATGTTAACGTGAAGACGACACGAGGGTTAGGAGTCAAATAACAAAGTGATGGATGTTTCACATCTTTATCTTATTAATATCTGTAGAGAACGGGCCTCAAAACATGAGTCTGTGTGTGAGTGATAAGCCTGTTTCACGCCCTTATATGGGCAGTGCCCCCCCCCCCCAGGATACAGGCGTTCAATGGCTCATTATCAACGTTATGAAAAGTCATTTTAAATCTATCCAAGAACATAGAAAACTATCCTTCAACAAAACTATTTTCTAAGACTAAATCAATCTAAAATATAACAACACGTACCTCACGATCAGTGCCCCACCCCCCCATATGCTGCCATTTTGGATTTTGATACAAATGTTTGTAATGTTGGCTA
>NC_048420.1:21846486-21847218 GCF_013103735.1 Etheostoma cragini | reverse complement strand
CTCTCTCTCTCTTTGTTTCTCTCTCTCTCTTTCTCTCTCTCTCTCTGCACTCTAAGGAAAAATTCCGTAAATTAACAGATAAATGAACAGATAAAGTAGTGGCAGCTCGTTACCGGGACTTTCTACCGTAATTAAATAACAGAACATTTCCTGTTATTTAATGGTGTTCCTACAGTAAAAAAACAGAACATTTTCTGTGAATCATACATAAATCTGTAAAATAACAGAAAATGTACTGGCAGCTCATTACCTGGACCTGTAAATAAAAGGTTTACAGTAAATATGGAAGACCATTTTTGTTATTACTTACAGAAATACAAATGCAACTTTTCTCTTACTTGATGGTGTACTTTATTTTGGTAATACACTTTGCTAAAACATCTTAAATCTGTGATGAAAATAAGATTAACTTATCTTTCAAAATTCTTTAAAAATACAAAAAGGACTAAAACATTACCCAAAGAGAAACAAAAAAAATAACTAACAACATTAACACAATTTGTCACACTATACACAAGGTGTGTGTGATGAACAGAGCATGTGTTCTGATAATGAAACGTCCTTTATGCCAACACGTTCTCACTCCCATCTCGTAAGATATGGACGTTTGGTCAGCTGTTACTGACGCTTAAAGTCTCCTTTAGCGTCATATACTGGACCACACAGTGGTCGGGACTGTGGCGTCCCTCTGGACGCCGTTAGGTTAAGGAAAAGCTTGTGGGGGGGGGGGGG
>NC_048420.1:21843113-21846271 GCF_013103735.1 Etheostoma cragini | reverse complement strand
TTTGAATTTAAAAATGTAGCGGTTTACATTTTAAGTACATCTCAGACAGGTTATGAACATCCTTTCTACAACAACTTTAGTTAAATAAACCAGAATGACATTGAATATGCATTTCATTTCACCTACTAAAACCATGTGACATGTCTTCCTCTAGTTTTCGTTGTTCCAGGGCAAATAAATCATGTCAGTAGAGGGCAGTAGAGAGCAAAAGTGTGTATTCAGAGTACAAAGGCGCAGGTGCACAGTAACAGTTTTTTGCACGTTTCTGAGGATCTCTCTAAAAACTTAAAGAAAGCATGTAAACAGCCTCCAAAGGCCAGTGAATATAAAGTGTAGTCCGCTGAAATGTCCTCACTTTCGCAAAATGGTCCTTATTTAAAAAAAGTTAATACCGCATGGTTGTCCTCCGTAAAGATGGGTGTCCACAGACACACATTCTCCTCCTTTCTCTGTTTGAGATGCTTCTTCTGCTGGAAAACAACAAAATAATGACTAATTATTGTGCATTTTTTAAACTAAAATTATAAACTCTTTTAATAAGTTCTTCAGAGCAGGTCAGAGTCAAACCCACGTCCACCGCGTCAGAGTTATTCTTTCCCCCCGCTTTTGTGCTTTCGTGCCCCGTTGGGTTTATCCCCTGCAGGCACCTGTGGCAAACAAACATCTCACAATTGACATTGCATAAAAATAAATAATACTATAAAATGGACAGAAAATATGGTCAAAACTTACCTCTGGATGAACTCCAGAGCCAGGGCTGCTCCCGTTGGATCCTGCATATTCAGCACATAATACAGGCTGAACATGTAGCTCACAGACACTAGTGGACAGCCGAGGACGTTAACTGGGACTTCATCCACTGACATCTTGTATTGTCCTTCATCCGCCAAACATAACGACATACGTCTTTCAATTAAATAAACAAATACACAACACCTCCCAATATTTTTAGAGTAGACATGCATGTACTTACCCATGACTATGATGCACGGGGACATCCTGTGAGAGAGGTGGAGACAGAGTAGGCAGAGGGGGAGTTAGTGAGGGGACATATTTGTTGGGCTAAATCATAATTTACTAAATTAAGGAATTGATGTGTTGCAGCGGAACTTACTTCTTCATTCATTAAAAGCACCTGAAACCTGAAAATAACAAGTACAACATTGTAGTCCCATTGTTCTATCGTCTACTATATGAATATCTTGCCTCTTTTTTTGAAGTGTAAGAAAAAAAACCAGACAAACCTAACCACTAAGGGCGGTGGATATGAAGGGAAATATTGCAAAATGCAAAATCAAATATATGTAAATATAAAACAAAAAAGTTTGTAGCTGTCATTGTAGTTATGTAAACATCAATGTACACATTTTTAAATTATTTTTAAGAAAATGGGTGTGTATGTTCTGTGAGTAAAAATTTCAGTTATAACAAATTACGAGCTCCCGTTTTATCAGCTCAAATGTGTTTGCATAGTGAATAAGTGAACGTGTGTCAGTGTTTTAGTTCTCAATGGTACAAGCTCTTGGATTTTGCATCATATTTCCTTCATATGTGGACAACATCCTTAATGATTTCAGGCGATTATTACACACTATTATTTTACCGAGTTGTGCCTGCCAGAAACGTAACGTGACGAGTAATGATTTCTGGGGCACAGTAGACAGCTGGGACTGTGGCTAGCTAACGTTAGCTTCTGTAACGTCACATAAGTCACTCCCGCAGACATAACTAGCAACAGCTATGTTAAAATATGCATGTAAGCATGAAGCCTGTTCAGTCAACATCATATCCCCAAAAATATTCTTTTTTACTTACTCTCAAAACCTTGCTGAATATATTTATCCTCAATCTAGTTGACTACCAAAACATTAGCACTGGCGAACAGTTATACCGGAAACCCTTCAAAATAAAAGCACAAGACTGGATTTCACCGGCTAGCTTACGGTGAGTCTCTGCTTTTATTTCAAAGGCATCAATGTTAAACAGGAAATGAGGCACTGACAAGTGAATTTGCTTAAAATGAAAATACTCTCAGTATATAATACTATATATATATATTTGTTCTGATTTCACTCGAAAAACGTAAAGTTTTAAAATACTATCAATGACAACATCGGGGCCCAGGAGACAAAAGATTAACTTTACAATCAGTTACCTATGATATGGTAATGTGTCCTGTGTAACGTTAACAGCCTCGCGCTGCCTCGCCTCCTCATCGCGTTAACGTCACCGCCAAACAGAGACGAGCCCGCGGAACAACAACGGGAACGAGATGACCGTTGGGTGACCCGCTAATGTCGCGATATCAACGTTAACGTTAAAGGACCTTCTGACCACAACCACACTCACAATACCAACAAAATCAACTTTATCATATTCTTCTAAATTTATATATAATAATTACCTTCTACACAAACTTAACTGGAGGAGATCAACCTTAAACCTTAACCTTGTCAGACAGTGGTTGGCAGACTGGGGGGGGGGCGTTAATGTTTAATGTGCCGCGAAACTCCGCTCGATTAAAAATACTGACAATTTACTGTAAATAATTACCAGATAAGGACCCATAAAAAATGTTGAAGCGGGACATAATGGATGCTTATTTGACCTAATAATACAATAATACCTCATTCAAAGCTCCTCAGTTTGTACAGAAATCCTTTTTTTAATCTCCAAATCCCAAAGATACAGCACACACACTAACACCAGCTCACTTAGCTAGCTAACGGTAATATTAGCTAACGTTATTAGCATTAACCATCCAAAATTAACAATTGAACGCTACCAAAAGACAATATAGCATTTCAAAACTAATACTACTAAGAAAACAGTCACCTTGTTAATATTTTCCATAAAATGACTTACCGTTGACAGGCAGGTGAGATTTGTAGCTTTGTCCGTGGATGGAACATGGCCGCCACGATGATTTGGCAGAGATGAAGTTCCCATAATGCAATTCGAAATGTAAATTAACAGAAATATACCTGTAAATCACGTACTACGGACAATTTCTGTTAAAATATACAGTCAAACAACTGTTAATTTAAAGATATTTCTAAATCTCTCTCTCTCTCTCTCTGTCTCTCTCTCTCTCTCTGTTTCTCTCTCTCTCTCTCTCTCTGTTTCTCTCTCTCTCTCTCTCTCTGTCTCTCTGTTTC
>NC_048420.1:21836889-21843013 GCF_013103735.1 Etheostoma cragini | reverse complement strand
ATGATGGAGAAGACTTCATATCATTGGACCTGAAGACAGAGACGTGGATCGCTCCAAAACAACAGGCTGTCATCACCAAACACAAGTGGGACAATGACAAAGCTGAGATAGCATATTTGAAGAACTACTACACCCAGGAGTGTCCTGAGTGGGTGAAGAAGTATGTGGACTACGGGAGGAGGTCTCTGCTGAGAACAGGTAGGATCACATGACCTGATGGAGTTTAATGGACACAACGATGTTAATATGTCTCCTTTGTGTCTAACAACAGTAACATTACAATAAATATTAAACAACAGAGACCCGCTGCATCTCAGTTTACACATTTTCTCTTTCTCTCATCTTCTCTCTTCTCTTCATCTCTCTGCCTTACTTTACTCCATTTTCTCTCTCACTTATCACCTCTCTTTTTCTTCATTTTCTCTTTCTTTCTGCCGTGTTTCTATCCGTCTCTGTTTTTCTCTTTGTCTTTCTCTCTTTCTCACACCCTCTGTCCTTCATCTGTAATCATCTCCCCTCTCCTTTCATAGTTACACTTCAGTGAGAATTATTTGCATTGAACACATAGTGTATGTGTTACTAATCAAACAGAATGATACTATTGATGTAGGCTACAGTAAATATTAATAAAGACCCTCTAAACTGTCTTTGTCTCCACTGTGCAGAGCGTCCCTCAGTGTCTCTCCTCCAGAAGTCTCCGTCCTCTCCAGTCAGCTGCCACGCTACAGGTTTCTACCCTGACAGAGCCATGATGTTCTGGAGGAAAGATGGAGAGGAGCTTCATGAGGACGTGGACCTCGGAGAGACCCTCCCCAACCACGATGGATCCTTCCAGATGAGTGTAGACCTGGACCTTTCATCAGTCCCAGCTGAAGACTGGAGGAGGTACGACTGTGTGTTTCAGCTTTCTGGCGTGAAGGAAGACATCGTCACCAAACTGGACAAAGCAGAGATCAGGACCAACAGAGGTGAGACTTCTGTCAGAGGAGATGAAGGAAACACACATTTAGTTTCCTCTAACAGTCCTGTACTTCATGTATTTTTATGTGTTGGTTTCCTTAAATGGTTTATTATCAGTTTCTTTCAGTTTTTTTTTATATATAACTTTAAGGATTAGATCATTAAACCAATTTTTACTTTTACTCTAATGTAGACTAAAAGTTTTAAACTGCTTTTTACCAGTTATTTAGCTTTGATTTAATGAAAAAGAAACATTTCAACAGATAATGTCTGTATCCAGGATTGTGGTCTGGTTGATAAATGGAGGTTCTTCTCTTCTAACCTGCTTCATCTGTTCAGGTTGGGACTATTTTTTGTTGTTTTCTGCTCAACAGAGAAGCCCACTGACATGACCGTCCCCGTCATTGCTGCAGTGGTTGTTCTCGCTCTCGTCCTCCTCGCTAGTGTGATCGGAGTCCTAGTTTACAGAAAGAAGAAAGGTGAGAGACTCAAACAGAAAGTTCTTTTCTTTCTCAGTATTTAGGTTTTGGAATTACAGTTAACGCTTTGATCCAGACTTTAAAGGTGCAGTAGGTAAGATGTATAAAACTAACTTAATGTGATATTTGCTGAAACTAATCCTGTGTTCAGAGACATTTATGTCCCTTTAAGGCCGACCGTCCCTTTAATGGCCCTCAACCAACAGCTGAGTGTGGACCGTGTTGTTTGGTTTTAGAACTTTAGGAGTGCCATGAAGAAGAATAGAGCTGTAAAAAAAAACAAAATGTAGAAATATAAAGAGTAAGAAATAAAATAATAAATAATTAAATACAAAAGAATGTCGCAACTTAAAGAGAAATGGGCTAAATAAATAAATTAAAAGAATAAATAAGAACTAGAAAATTCCGCAGAAATTTTAACATTGTGCCTCCTACGTGGTGCAAATGTGAATAGCAATAAAACTTAATAAAAAAATAATAAAAGGATCTTAACCCTTCAGAGATATAACTTTTTAAAACCTATTTAAGACGTTTCTGTTTCCCAGAAACAGCTGTGACGTAGCTAGCGCTAAACCAACCAGACTCACACTTTACCTTCCTTCCTCTCCTCCTCTTCCTCCTCCTCCCCTCCTCCTCCTCTCCTCCTCCTCCTCCTCTTCCTCCTCCTCCTCTCCTCTCCTCCTCCTCCTCCTCCTCCTCTCCTCCTCCTCCTCCTCCTCCTCCTCCTCTCCCAGTCTGTCTTCTATGAAACAGCTGTTGGTGTTGAGGTCTGCAGTCAGTTAGGAGTCAGTCAGTTGGTCAGTCTTTGTGTGTGTGTGTGTGCGTGCGTGTGTGTGTGTGTGTGCGTGTGTGTGTGTGTGTGTGTGTGTGTTTGCTTGGTTCACAGTTAACGACCGGAGCACCTGTTGTCACCATCTATTCAGACACTGAACAAGCTCTCAAACAAATGGTCATATCACAAAAAGGATAAAAGATATCAATTAAGTAACGTTCCCGTGGGCACCAGAAGGCCTTTGTGAACGTATAGATATAACATTTATGTGGATAAACTTAAAAATGTGGACGTATCAACGATTTTAAAAAAGTGCTTCGCTCCGCGTTTTGCTCAGAAATGTGGACGATGTTTAACATGGCAGTGAATGGAGGAAGATTTGGAACTCTTGTCATTTGAAAGGTCGCTGAGCAAAAAGTATAATTCATATTGCATAAAAGAACACATTATCTGAAACTAGACAATAATACCTACATTTTGATGAATAAATTGTCCCTGACAAGTTACAATTGTTGGCGTAAGAGCAAGTTATAGAGAGAAAACCAAGATGATTTTTTTTAATCTCCCCACTCTGTCTCCACTCTAGTCTCAACATTCCGCCACATACACACACATTGGAAAATCTGAGACGGTCTGAAAACGGGACGATACGTAAACTGTGATTTTGAAGAAACCGTGCTTGATATCTTAATGCCCATTCAGACCAATAAACACCAAAGTATTGTCTTCGGTTTAAACTTTTAATCATGTTCCTACGTTAAAGTATGGCAACACAGTATGGCCCCAAAAAGGTGAAGTTTTGAGCGATGTTGAGCGATTTCCCGAACATTTCCCATTCATGTCTATGAGAAATGGCAAATCTGGTTGAAAAGTCATAGCACACCATTCTCGATCATTATACACAATTTGATATATTGTCTGTGTGTGTGTGCGCGTGTTGTCAACGCTCCGGCACTAGTAGCGGGACAAAAATCTGGCGGAATAATAATAATAATAATAAGTCTGCTCTACACCATCCTGGTTGTTTCAGAGCAGTTTCATGCCATCATCAGACTCTACATGTTCCTTTCCTTCTGTATGAGAGAAGTGATCAAAAAAGAAATTAAGTAAGATGAAACATAAAAGTAGAGGAGATCTGAGTGACCAGAAGAGGGGATAATATCCACTTGGCGAGTTGTTAGAAGATACTTTGCCAAAAATAAAAAATAAATGATTTGTTTTTGCTTTTAATTTCAGCCAAATGCCCTCCATCTCCTGACAACAGCTCTGAGCTCTCTGAGAAACTGAATCCAGATTCTAAATCCTGAACCCGTCACCCTGCAGACGGTGAGTAGCTTCATACGGGACATAGACTCTTATCAGCTGTTAAACAGAGCTTCCTTAAACTCTGTCAGACCTGCTGGGATTGGTTCTGTGTCTTCTGGGACACCTCTGGGACACATTGGAGCTGGAAAGAACATCTGACTAGGGGCGCCTGGGTAGCTCACCTGGTAGAGCGTGCGCCCCATGTACAAAGGCTCAGTCCTTGTCCCATTGGAGGCAGGACAAACTCCAACTCCCCCCCCCTCCTTTCACATCTTCAGCTGTCATATATAATATAGGCCTAAAATGCCCCAAAAGATCTTTAAAAAAGATCATGTCTGACTTTCTGTTGATTTTCCACAACAAAGATGAAACTGTTAAATAAGAAGTGAAGTGAGATTATTTAGAGAAAGACACTTTCAGAACCCTTCACGTCAGCAGATGAAGTTAATATTAAAAACTCAAATATGAACCTTTAGAAAAACAGTGAGACTAATTTATATAAATGGTGTTGAACCAAATTAAAATAAACAAATTGTACTTCTAAAGCATTTAAATACCAACATGTTAACACTTAAATGACTGAATTGTTGACAATTTAGGTCTAAATTATAAAGTATTTATATGTCTTTGGGTAATTGATCTTATTTTTTCTAAATATATATACACTATCTAATTATGATTATTATATTTTTAAGATGATTTGTCTTCTATTTGATGTATTTTTCTTCTTTCTTGTGTCTTCAGGTTTATGGATGCATGTTGCACTGGATCAAGCAGCGGAGCCACGTTCTCCATAAAGTTATTATATTATTCATCATCAGATCATAAACTGGTAGAATCAGGTTGGGATTTAGTTGGAGATGCTCATTGATTGGAAGACAGAGAAGACACATTTGAAAAAAAGGTTGACAATTATTTTCTAAATATGATCAAAATGAAATGATGACATTAAATTATTCGGATCATTTAGTTTCATTTAAAGTGGCGTTTCCTCTGATAAAATATTTGTTTAAATGGTAATAAATTAAAACGAGGATGAATTTTTTTGGAGAGGAGTAAAAAAAAAAGAGATTCAAATCAATGAAAGCATCACAGCACCCTTCATACATGATAAAGATTTGTGTTTATCTAAATATAATCCTCCATAGTTACAGTTTGATTCTTCTGCTGTCGGGCTTTTCTGGTTAAATTAATATTAATAACACGTTAACACATTGGTTACACATAATCACACAGACATACATTCCCATCTCCATACATACACTCCTAGGGTGTGGCAGCGATATGATATATAATATAATATAATATAAACCTTGAGACAACAGATATCTGTCAGCCAGTAGAGTTTTCAGCAGGATGAGAGTTTTACATCACTGGTGAATTATTTTACAATATGAAATCAATGCTACGTTAACAATGATAGGTTGCATCAATGTTGCCCACACACACACACACACACACACACAAACAAACACAATGTTAGCTTCAATTCAACATTTATTTTCCAGTTGTGTAAATAGTAAGTTTGTATATTTCTTTAAAATTGAAGACATGTTTTGGTTCTGTCTTTCAGGTTTTCCTAATGAATCAGGAGTGCATTGATGGTTTTTGTTTCATAATATATATCTTTTGATCTGTTTTGAAACATTTTAATTTTAGCTGAGATTCTAAAAGGGTTGTGGGAATGTATTCAGTTTCTCAGCTCAGTGATAGAAATGTTCTTGTATTTCCTGCTTGTATTTTGGGACGAGGGGCGTTTTCTCTCTTATTTTTATAAACATAAAGAAATTGAAGAGCGATTCCAAAGTCACTTTTTGTGCTGTGTTAAGTAGATGACATCTCGCGCTGTTTTACTCATATTATATTGGCGTTTTGCTTTCCAATAAAGTGCTCCTTAATCCACATGTCTGTGTCTGTGATTCAGCTAGCTAACTAGTTCATCTGAAGAGTCGGAAAAACAAAATCAGTCTCTTCAGACAACCTTTGGGGGGATTTGACTTATCACATGATCAATAAACATCTATCTATCTATCTATCTATCTATCTATGACAAGATGGTTTTGCTTCAGAGCTTTTTTGTGAAACTGTTTTGCGTTCTCTCTTGTATCTCTTTTCTAACAAAAAAATGTCTTAACACAAAATTTAAATGTTTCTCATAGAAGGCATATACAGGCTTATTCATGAAAAATGGTTTCATAAAGTAGAGTAGAATAATGTAACTGTGACGTAATGCCGTTATTTGCAATTCTTCATTGCGTTTTATTTATTTATGTGGAAGACTTGGCGGAGCCATTCAGCTGTTCTTCAGGCTGCACATGTGCTTTGGTTATCCTCTGTTGAAACCTGTTGCACTGAAATCTGCCTGGCAACCGGTTGGTTAGAAAGTTGCCGCCATTAGGGCGAGAGTTTCAAAAAGACAAATCACAAAATGGCTGACAGTGTGCATAGACAGTAGTAATATGTAAGGTAATAAAAGCTGATTTGACAGTGGCTGTATCTCTGTGGTGTAATGGAAAAGACTCATGTGCATCCTCAAACCTCAGTGTCCAGCTATACATTTATGTGTGTGTGTGTGTCTTTGGATGTGTGTATGTGACGAGAAGCTTTT
>NC_048420.1:21835463-21836789 GCF_013103735.1 Etheostoma cragini | reverse complement strand
CCTTAAATCAAACGTAACGAAGGAACTGATGCAGCAGGAAACACAACAGAGATGACACCGATGTAGCTTCTTTTCCACTCTTCAGCTCATTTTGTTTGACAGATGAGTTTAAATAGCTTAGAATAGAATGAAATAAAGGACCCATATTGCTAAATAAAGTCTCAAAAAGCAACGTACAATTATTGATCTTGGAGAATAAAGCCATTCAGACTGTCTATCAGACGGTCTCCAGCCAACATGTCACTTCCTTCTCAGACTTGGTGCAAGACTCATTTTTGAGTCCATACTCAAAAAGAGTACGACTCTTTAAGTAAAAATCAGGCAACAGTACAAAATCGGCATGTGGTGAGTCTTTCTACTAGGGGAACAGGTGATGATGATTACACACAGGTGAGACCATGACAAGAGTGTTTTAGGTTAAGATGCTTATTGATGGCGTGTCACCTGCCGTCAGGATTTGTCAAATAACAACATAAAAATCATGATTAAATTGACATCCATATTTTTTTAAGATTGTTTTGGGGCATTTTTTGACCTTTATTTGACAGAACAGCAGAATAAACGAAAGGGGAGGGGGAGGGGGGGAAGACATGCAGCAAAGGGCCACTGGTCGGAGTCGAACCCGGACCAGCTGAGTCGAGGAGAAAATATACCACTAGGCTATATATGGATGCCCCTCCACCAATGACCCATCCGGGCGACCAAATTGACATACATTTTAAATATACACTAACATAGCATATCAAAACATGATTCTATGTAAACTGTGGGGAATTTGAAAATGTTTTTTTGTTTCTCACATTACAATGAGCTACGTTGTTTTTTGACACTTGTTATGTTATAACTGAAGACTGGAAGATGATGCCGTTACAAATGAGGATGAGTGTAACGACTCAGTTTAGAAATCCTGAATTGTCCTACTTCTAAGTTTAATTCTGTAGACTTCAGGGAAACCCCTGGTCCTGCCAGAAAACGAAACTGAAAGTGGATGAAAATACACTGGTCTCGAGGCGACAGAGCAGGTCATTCGAGGACGAGTGTTGCTGAGAAATGGCCGGCAATACAACTTCAGTAACCCGCAGTACCGCTGCTTTAATTTCAGCAGTTTGCGTCGACCTTTCCTTGTTTTACGCATCGGGATGTGTAGTGACGCACAGCGTGTTTGGGCATCTTGCGCGTCTCTGGGTTTCTGCGGCTCTCCGGTGTTTGGCGCTCACTGCTGTAACCCTGCTCATCCTCGGAGACCTCAACCCGTTGCTGATTCGTGTTTTAACGGCGCACAGTCTGCTGCTTGCGGTGTTTGAGACCGGAGCCAAAGCTCTGTAC
>NC_048420.1:21834057-21835363 GCF_013103735.1 Etheostoma cragini | reverse complement strand
ACCCGTTGCTGATTCGTGTTTTAACGGCGCACAGTCTGCTGCTTGCGGTGTTTGAGACCGGAGCCAAAGCTCTGTACCGTGAGGAGACACAATGCGGCATGTTGGCGGATATGCGCTGCTGGCTGCTGTGTACCGGAGCGGCGCTAGCCGGTGCGCTGTTTTGGGAAGTCACCATCCCGGACACCGAGGATGCGGCCGCCGGGAAAGAGAAGAAGCAGAAAGCCAGGGTGCTGTTTATGAGAGTCCTCCACCTGTACAGACCCGACTGGTTACTGCTGCTTGGAGGGCTCGTGTTCCTGACGCTCGCTGTTTTGTGTAAGTGATGATGATGATGATGATGATGATGATGATGATGAATTCAATAGTAAATAGATGCTAAGGAAATGGATTGATAATTGTCAATTATCAATAACATTACTGAAAGCAGCTGTCAGTGTCAAGTTCATTATTTGCATTTTTCTTTTTACATTTGAGTCTAAATGTTGGAATACAAACTCCAGCCTCAAAGTAATTGCTTTACTTTTTTTTGTTTTACTATTTAAGAAACGTGTACATATTTTGCTTTCATTCGTATTTTCTCTATTTGTCTTTGTTCTGTTTACTTAACTTTGTTTTATTTCTTAATATTTGATGCACACTGATGAAGAGGTGCTGAACAGATTGTCATTGTACTCCACATGAGCACAATGACAATATCTGTCTATCTATCTATCTATCTATCTATCTATCTATCTATCTATCTATCTATCTATCTATCTATCTATCTATGTGTCTATCTGTCTGTCTATCTATCTATCTATCTATCTATCTATCTATCTATCTATCTATCTATCTATCTATCTATCTATTTATCCATCTGTCTATCTATCTGTCTATTTATCCATCTGTCTATCTATCTGTCTATCTATCTGTCTATCTGTCTATCTGTCTATCTATCTATCTATCTGTCTATCTGTCTATCCATCTATCTATCTATCTATCTGTCTATCCATCTATCTATCTATCTATCTATCTATCTATCTATCTATCTGTCTATCTATCTATCTATCTATCTATCTATCTATCTATCTATCTATCTATCTATCTATCTAGCCTTGGAACAGTTGCTACTCTGCTCTTGGGATACACATGACCACATTCAGAAAGATGACAACCATATGTTGATATTTAAGGCTGATGTATTTTCATTTCCCTGTGTGTGTCTGATTGTGTACCTGCGTTTCTCTTTTCAGGTGAAATGTTCATCCCGTTCTACACTGGGAGAGTCATTGACATCCTCAGCAGTCAGTACCAACCAAATGAATTC
>NC_048420.1:21829147-21833957 GCF_013103735.1 Etheostoma cragini | reverse complement strand
CGCCTATCCTGCGTCCCCCAACAAAACGGTGCTGCAGGTGAGGTCTGACCGCCAGGTAGACCTGAGTCATTCTCTGTTGAATTTGGACTTTTCATTAAACTAAGTTTGAAAAGAATATTAGAAACTATAGAAAGTGACAAACAAAAGAACATTATTTAACAGCTCTTCCCTCCCAAGTATTTACAGCATCCTATAAACTATATCCATGTATAGTAAACTACAGACACTCCATTTCTTGTGTTCATTGTTATCTTCTTGTTTCAGGACTTTTCTTTGGAGCTGAAGGCAGGTCAGATGACGGCACTGGTGGGTCCATCTGGAAAAGGAAAAAGCACCTGTGTAAGTCTGCTTGAGCGATTCTATGAGCAGCAGAGTGGAGAAATCCTATTGGACAACGAACCATTGAAGTCCTATGACCACCGTTTCCTCCACAAGAAGGTGAATAGTTGTTACTGCTTTTTCAAATGATGCACACCACTCTCTTCTTCTCTCTCATCTGTGTTAAAATTGTTTTTCAAGTAGTCAAACAATAGAAATCTATTGTGAAAGCAGCATAGAGCATTTAGACAGTTTAGACCAGAATGCAGTTGTGCATGACCATTACTGGTTGAACTTACACTGTTAGAAAATCAGTACAAATAAGGACTATATTAAAAGAAATGTCCGTTAGAGGTACAGAGGATGTACTGAAGTTAACAGAGTTTTTTGGGATTAACCGAAATGTCTGTAAACTCAACAGAAAGGGTATTGGTAATTTTCTGCCAGGACATTATCTGTTTTTCTACAGATGTTTTTCTTACAGTGTGGGGTATACACACCAGATAAATGCATTATGTTCATGGCTAATCAGTGAGATCATAATATTATTTAATTAAGACCAGCAAGCTATTAGTAGTAGTTGTATTATATTCATTATATATCTAAATGTGTCCGAAGATTTGAGTGTTGATTTTGCTTTTTATACTTTTACCACAAGTTATTCCTTCAGTCAAGCTGATGAGAGTGTGTTTAACAGATTGCGGTGGTGAGCCAGGGGCCTGTGCTCTTCTCCGGCTCCATCAGAGACAACATTGCCTACGGGCTTGATGACTGCTCATTGGATGAGATCCAGGAAGCGGCACGCAAAGCCAACGCCCACGACTTTATTGTGCAGCTGGAAAAAGGTTATGATACAGGTAAAGCTGTTACCCTTTGGGCTGTTTTACATGTCTGAATGCCTATATAGAAACCTGCAACACAAGATGTTTTACTTTTTATTTAGTTATCTGAAACATTTATGTAGATTCAATTTGTGCATAATAAAGGCTAAATATAGGACTTTGGGTATTTTGGGGGGGTTGGTGGTCATCATACCTCTAGTACATGAGATTTGAATTCCTCGTTTCTTTCTGCATGATACCTTGAACACCAATCTGTTATGATTTTATAATATCCATTTCCCAGAGGTGGGGGAGCGTGGCGGCCAGTTATCGGAGAGCGAGAAGCAGAGGATCGCCATTGCTCGAGCTCTGGTCAGACAGCCACAGGTCCTCATTCTGGATGAAATAACCAGCTCTCTGGACGCAGAGAGTGAAAACAAGGTAATAAATCACAACTTTTAACAGTGAGTTAGAGGTGGATGGTGACCTGAAGACTCTTCATCCCCAGAGGGGAATAGATTCTGAATGGTTGTCTGCACCTGTGAACTCAAAAATAGGTGTTAGTATTTAAGAGATAAAGGAAGTGCTGGACACGTGTAAAAATGTGCTTACATATCATTCATTGTTCAGTTAATCAGGGTTTAAGAATTGCCCTAATAAAACCAAGCAATATAAAGTACTTGCCTTCCTTAGAGTTTCCAGGAGGATAATGAAGACCTGATGAACTCAAATGAAATGACCATGTTTTTATTGCTTAGACCTCAAAGCTTGAGAAGAAACTAAACATGCTTCAGAAAAGATGAATGTGCTGTATTAACTTTAAAAGATCCGAGCTCCAAAGCATTTAGGCTACGTCTCAACATTGATATTGCTTAATTAGGCCTACATGTGGGATAGTTAGAGGAATTGTTCTTAATGGAAAAGTTGAAAACAAACTACATACAGTATTGTATGACCAATCTTGAAGAAATGTGATATAATCCATTTGATAAGTAACATAATTAAGCCTGTTTGTTGACATCTTGGTCACTAGTCTTGTGTGTGTATGTGTTGCGTCCTTCATTTTTGCAATTTTAGTCCTTTAAACGAGCACTACAGTATTTATGTGTTTTTGAACGAGCTACTGATGTGTTCATATTTTCATATGTAGGTCTGGTGAAATGATGTAACTCCTTGTTTCCTTTTTTCTTCTTTTATATATCCCTTTATATATCAAAATGAAATCTTAATGATTCTTCTGAAATAATAAATATT
This sequence comes from Etheostoma cragini, assembly GCF_013103735.1. NCBI lineage: Eukaryota > Metazoa > Chordata > Actinopteri > Perciformes > Percidae > Etheostoma > Etheostoma cragini. The sequence goes on along the minus strand of NC_048420.1, from coordinate 21,831,564 downwards.
TCTGTAATTTTGACTCGTCACAGATTCAGCAGGCCCTGGCTAGTTGTCCCAACCAGACCCTGCTGGTGATCGCTCACAAGCTGAAGACCATCGAGAAGGCCGATCAGATCGTTGTGATCGGTGACGGCAGAGTGGAGGAGCGAGGGACTCACCAGGAGCTGATGGACAGGAAGGGGAGCTACTACAAACTGAGAGAGAAGCTCTTCTCCGAGGGAAACCCCCCACAGTGACACGCTGCTTTCCCTGAGCTGATGTTTCTGAGAGAGGATTGTTCTGCTGGGCTGCATGTGTTGGACCGCAGGCCAGCAGCAGCTAACCTGATTAAAATGGGAGCTGGAGTTTATGTAAAGTTATGTAAAAAATACTGTACATTTTTAGTAGGTATATTGAAAATCAAAGAACATGGATGAATGTTTTTTTTTTTTTCCAGAAATGTATTTATATAGTAACATGTACTAAAATGCACCTTAAGGTAAGAAATATACTTCTCTTCTTATTTATTTTGTTGATGGTTGGAATATCATTAGATATTGTAAATTAATTATATTAAATGTACAAGTGACATGATGATATTATACATATTTTCCATTTGATGTCCTTGTTTTTGCTAACAATGAATAAAGGTTTGACAGCACACCGTTGATGCCATAAACCTTCATTTAATATCAGAGGGGGCAAAGGTTGCCTCATGGGTACGTAAGTCCCAAATATGAGATTGATCCGACATTTTAGATCATAGTCAACGACCTCCGTTGATCCCTGCTTGAAAGTCAAACCATATCTGAATGTTTTTCAAGCCTTGTGCCTCATATTTATTAAGCCTTTGTACCAAACACATTCATGGGACAAATTAAAATGCAATTAAAGGGCAATATTTTATGTTGTGTGCAAGAATCTGCGTTTTATACAGGCCCGGTTGGCTCGGCAAGATCCTTCCAGTACTGTGGGATGCAAAGACATCACAAAACAATTACTCAAATTAAACTATTCAAATGTTACCGAGCATGTTAGATTATTACGTTGTGTCTATTGTGTCTGTTATATTGTGGTTTTTAAGCCACTCGTCTGCACGTTGATGCAGTGCATCATAGCTCGGTATGGTGGGGGTTGGCTCTTTATTGTTTGAGCCTCCCTGGAAAGTCCCTGACTACCAACAGGTTTTCTTTCTGTCAGTTAGGCTTTCTGGAAAGTTGCCTGGTGATATGTGTCATAATCCCCAAAGGTACCGTGAAGTGATATTCGCCATTATGTGAAAACACCAACCCCCTCTATCGATAAAGATCAGGCTCGGCTTATAAAACGTACTGCGTGTCACAATTTTGTCAAGATGTCTGTGCAGCCACAAAATGGAGCCTGAAGTCACGTGACACCGACGAGTTAGGTATTTGTTTCTGCTCGAGTTGGATGACTGCATGATTTTAAATCTGTGTGTATGGCTATGTTTATGTGGGTGTAGGTATGTAGATATACTGTACATGTATGTAAACATGTATAAATAAGTGAAACATAAGATTGTTTTTGTATTTAACTAAATTTAATATTGTGTACATGTACTTATGTATCTGTTATTGTGTTAATATGTAAACACAGTATATGTGTATGCATATTCTGTATGTATGTATGTACTGTATGTATGGATATATATACATATATATGAATACATGTATATACTGTGTATGTATATATGTCTATATATATACTGTATATATTTATTTTACATGTTCAAAATAAAAACTACAAAACAAAAACAAAAAAACTCATATCCTGAGAAGATTGATGTTCTTATTGCCCAACTGCATTAGGAAGTTACCCTAAAACAGCTTCATATATACGTTTTCAATCATTTAAACCCTGTCACAACTTTAAGAATTGCATGTCTCTATACTTGTCTCCTAACTTTAGATGAACTTATTTTCATGATTTAACATGTACTGAATGGTGATTGGTCCGCTGGTTGTTTGCTGCTGGTATTATTTTACATCCCCTGGATGGATTAATAATATGGCTGTGAGTGCTGATTGTTTGAAGGCAATTTTCACCACATGAAACATGAAAACTTATTTTTTAGTTTGGAGATGGAATCCGGCACGGTGACTCATCAGCAGAGATGCGTGCTTGCTTTCTATCAGCAACTGTGTGCCGCCTGCGGGTTACAAAGGTTGCCGCCATTAGGGCGAGACTGCCAAAAACACCCACAAATCACAAAATGGCTGACAGCGTGCATAGACAGTAGGACTATATAAGGTATTAAAAGCTGATATGACAGTGGCTGTATCTCTGTGGTGTAATGGAAAAGACACATGTGCATCCTCAAACCTCAGTGTCCAGCTATACATTTATGTGTGTGTGTGTCTTTGGATGTGTGTATGTGACGAGAAGCTTTTGCCTAACCAGTTCAGCACCATATCTGCCAAACT
>NC_048420.1:21809998-21829047 GCF_013103735.1 Etheostoma cragini | reverse complement strand
CCTTAAATCAAACGTAACGAAGGAACTGATGCAGCAGGAAACACAACAGAGATGACACCGATGTAGCTTCTTTTCCACACTTCATCTCATTTTGTTTGACAGATGAGTTTAAATAGCTTAGAATAGAATGAAATAGACAGAGGACCCATATTGCTAAATAAAGTCTCATTAAGTAATGTACAATTATTGATCTTGGAGGACTAAGCCTTTAAGATAAGTTATATGATAATATGAAGCAGAGAGATCTTTAGTGTTGCTTTACAGTCAGGTAAACCCCCACTTTCTTTTCATAAATCCCCTAACTTCCCCTGGGGATTGAGGCAGTTGCAACATTTATTGAAGCACAAATTACTCCTCCTCAGTTAAATGATAAAGACAAAGCATTCAATCAAACACCCATCACATGATCAAATGAGGGAAGTACTGCCTTATGAACAAAGGTAATACTAAAACACTGATCTGGTGTCGGTTTAAGACTTTGGAGAACAACTAGGGTCAAACAGAAACTAATCTTCTATCAGCTTATAATAAAACATGCCAACCCTGAGCTGTGATCGAGCCTTTAAAGCAGAGTAACAGCGCTCCAGTGGTTGTAGTTGGCACTTTTACCATCAGCCATGTGATTTCTTGGAAACAGTCTGTTTGGCAGATTGGTAAATTAGGGGATTCTCAGGAGGCAGCAAAAGGTGGAACCATTGATCTCGGCTGCCATCTAGTGACAACAACAAGACCGTGATAATAATAAGCATCCCTGACACATGAACCACCTAGCGTTGTGAAGTGGTTATCAGTGTCATTTAGCAGTATTTTACACTTGTGGGAGATCTTGTGATGTGTGCAGATTAACAGGAAACCACAAGTTTCAGCTTGTATCAGAGAGGTGCCGGTGAAGAGCCACATGAATGTTGATAAAGAGATCAATTGCTCTGGTAAAGACTCAGTGTTGTGGTTTATTTTATCTTGAAACCAAGGCTCACCAGACATACAGTACTGGATAAGATCTGTATATTTTATCAAAAGTTTGAAAACACAGAGACAGTATTAGAGACAGAAAACTGTCAGCCTGAGGGAATGGGATCAATTTCAGCTACAAGACAGTCTCTCTCCCCACCACACTACACTAGCACACTGGGTTATGAATAAATGAATCATTTAACAGTGATTCAGAGGTTTAGGCTTACACCGGGACAGTCTGATTCTCAGTGTGTCATGAGCAATGTGGTAGCAGCGTGACATCATTTACTTAAAAGAGAGTTGAAATGAACAGCATTAGTAAGAGAAACAGCACCCGAGTGCTTATCTCGGACACTTCCACCATGCAACCAGACAACCATGTGATTTCCTGGAACTCCTCAGTCTGGTGATCTGGCTCTTTTGGAAAAGAAATGTAGAAAAGATCTTGAGTGCCCCCAAGTGGGATAAAATGAGAAATGACTGAAATGCATTTATATAAGATAAAATAACTTTAAATTACACAATAAGGTGTTATTGAATATGTGCCTTCAGAACAATCAACATAGGAACCTTGTCAACATGTTACCTACAGATACATCGTCCATTGCAAATACGTTTTTGATAAGGAAAGTTTTCTTCAAACTACGTTTTAAAATGTAACCCAGCTCCCAAAGTATAACGCCAGCAGGTTGATTTGGTTCTCCTTGGCTCCTTGCACATGTCCAAGTAAAGGGCCAAGACCCTGTATCTATGTTATAGGAGGCAAATTATCAATCGTATATCTTATCATACAAAGTACTATGTTGGTGTGATTGTCAGACAGATTTGCTTTTTAAATCTTTAAAACTATTTAAGGTTTTAATCCCTCAACATAAAGATGTCTCAGATTCCTCCCTGATGGCTTTGAGATCCTTGAAAAATCCTTTTTGTTAAGATCGTTACCAAAGGTGTATATACACTTATTTTAAAGTCCATGTTTTTGTCGGTGCTTCATTGCACCAAATAGAAATATTCTATTGGCATCATTTAATACACATTTTACCAAATCTCTGTTTAGTTTGCCAGATTGACTTTGGAAATGTTGGGATCTTCACTAAAATATAAATTAAAGTTAAGTGGATGTGAACAGAGATTGGCTGCACGGAATGTGTTTTAAGGAGAGGGAAAATCCTGCTTCAAGAGTTTCAAATAACAATATGCGGCACTATCATTGTGTCAGTGTGAGAATCATGAACACCAATGCAAGGATGCAGCTCTCTGCAGACCTTATATTATGAAGGCAGGAATCTCAGTGAGAGAGTGAGTGAGTCCCTGTCTGGCTGGTTATCCATCTTTGAATCTCAGTGACCTGCCTGCATGGAAGACATCACACTGCAGCTGCAGCAGCCTGTACTGTAATACCTCCCCTGAGTATTTCACCTTTTACTTCTGTCTTCCTGAGTGCGGATGCTGGCTATACCAACTTTACAACCACACTCTTCTTCACTTCCCTAAAGAGCGGAGCTCCTGCAGAAACACCGTTGCAACTCAAATTGTAAAAGTTTGTCATAACACCATACGTTACTTCCGTTGATTACCTGTGCTTTAAAGCAATATTACGTGACTATTTTACCTTAAAATAACAATTTCCAAGGTGGCAAATTTAAAGAAAATCTGAATCAGAAAAGGATTTATTGCCAAGTAAGTAACACGTACAATAAATTTGCCATGGTGCTTGGTGCATACATGAAATAAACATTAAATACAGAAAGTAGCTGTTAAACATAAGAAAAAGAGATTGAATGGTTTAGTGCAGAATGTACAAGAATATTTATGAGCAAAAAGTTTAAGATATAGCTAGTATTGGCAGGTGTGTCCAGGTCCAGGTGTGGGTTACCTAGTGACTAGGGTTGGGAGAGGGGGGGTGTTAAGAGTCAGTGGGGGTCCAGGCCTTGTTAATAAGACTAACTGCAGAGGGGAAGCAACTCCTGTCAGTAGGTTTGGGGGTTCAAACCGTTTGGGTCTGGGGTGAAAGGGATCTAAGTTAGCCTTTGAGCTAACGCCAGCTAACTACTGTAGCCGAGGGCAATAAAACTAAGAAACATGGAGGCTCCATAATCTGAACCAGTGTGAATCATAGACAGTTAAAGACACACTTTTATTATTAGCTCGTTGGCTACCTTGACAACAGCAGCACAAACAGTAGCCTAAGGCTAGACTAGCCTTACGTTTCCCGTTTTTATCCTTCACAATAAAAGCCCAATTTAAATTCACTCGATAGTAAGCTATATTAGTTGCGTGTAGGCACAATGACTTAGCTAATGAATAATGGGATCATATTTTAATTGTGATATTTTCTAGACAGATCCTTTGATTTCATTCGAGAAACTAACGCCCTATTTTTATAGCATCAAAAAGTAGCATCAAAGTAGGCTATCAAAACTGGGTTGGTTAGGCTACACTTAGGCAACATGCATATAGGCCTTGTTAAACTCGAACCGATTCTGTGAAAAGAACATTTTACTTTCCCTTTCGTTCATGAGCTCATTGGCTCAGTTGTACTGAGTTACAAGTGACGTAGCTCAGTCTTAATTCCCATTGGCTCAGATGGTGAAAAGTTCCTGCGCTGCCTGCGTCTCTGAACTGCGGCCGCCTTGCTCTGGACCGGGCCTGTCCCTCCTCGGAGAAAAAACACAGAAGACAAAACATCTGAACCGTCTCGGTCCTTGGACCCGTCTTTATCAGAACAAGATGAAGAAGTTTCTGTTGTTGCTTCTCTTCTGTCACGTCTCATCTCCAGGTAAGATCACATTTTAATTCTTTGCTTTACTTTCCTCTCAGCTCTGCGTTTTGTTCCTGTGTAGCTCTGGAACTCAGCTGGAGTTAAATGTCGCTTTTACTTCGAGTCTATCATGTCTTAGATTAACTGAATCATAATAATGCCATCGTATTTATGATAAATGATGATATGCAGAGATGGGAAGTCCGTAAAAATACTTCGTTACTGTACTCAAGTAGATTTTTCTGATATTTTTACTTTTCTATTTATTTTTGTTATTATTACAAAATTGGCTCGTTACTTTAGTGATATAGAAGAGGTTGTCTTGTCGGAGAATAGCGCGGACACGCGCCTCACACCCCGAGCGGGTGCGCGCGTCACACGGAGAAAAAAAGTGAGAGAATAGAAACAGAGACCAGCTGTCCGGAGGAGAATCAGCTGAGATTGTGTGTGTGAGTCTTTGAGAACTGTAAGTCGTATAACTCATGTTGTCAGTTCACTACAGCCTGTTGTTGGTCTATAGTTCGTGGAAACTTAGCTAGAGAGAAGATGTCTCCGTCTGTGTTTTAACAGACACACCTGGGGCCAGGTATCAACCAGAATCAGATAATATGGTCCTCAACTTTCACATCATTTCACTGGAGTTATCCTTATTATTGATAACGTCATCAATGCCATATGCAATCTAAATGGATGGGACTATGTCTACTGTACGTTGCATTTGACGCCCAACTAAGACAACTCGACAGATTCAGCATTCTGCATTCACTCACAGCAAATCACTGCGGCTGGATGGCGCTAACGTTAGCACATAGTATGGATGGCGCTAACGTTAGCACATAGCCTAGTAGTATGGATGGCGCTAACGTTAGCACACAGTAGTATGGATGGCGCTAGTATGGATGGCAACATGATTGAAAATGAAGAAAACAGAGATCCGGGAGACAATTGCAGCGAGACATTCCCATCATCCTCGGCCTTATCAGAGAGAGATGTTGGAGACAGTATTTTACAGGGTATCCTGTTGTACAGTTTAGTGCAATACGGTAGGCATCAAGAAGGACTCCTGGCCAATGTGCTGGGGAACTTCTTCATTACTGTCTGTTTAGTCATTCATATTTTAATCCTTTATTTTCTTTCCAGAAGCCATATTTGAGCACACACATACATGTAGATTCATTTAAATGTTAAGGGGAAGATTAAAAATAGAAACTGGATCTGTGAATTCTCACAGAATCACAACTGAATTCATATCTTGCTGCTCAGTCAGAGTCTTATTAACCTGGAGTTTCTGTCATCATAATAAATGTGATGTTTTAGGCCTATTGGCAGACATCCATTTAAAATGTAGCCATTACAATATTACAGACCGTGTTCTCCATGTCCACTAAAGTTCCTCAGCATGCCCTCTAGTAACATTTGTGTGCTCCAGGTAGCTTTACATAAAAATGGTTGTCAATCACAAGGCTACTTTTACTTTTATACTTTAAGTCAATTTCCAAGCCTGTACTTTGTTACTTTAACTTGAGTAAATAAGTTTAATCAGTACTTCCACTTTTACCAGAGTATTTTTTAACACAAGTATCTGTACTTCTGCTTAAGTACGGAAAACGAGTACTTTTTCATCTCTGATGATATGCGTCTATTTATACTGACTCTAAAAACCATGTTTGTCCTGCAGTGAAACACTCACTCAAGACTTTCTTCACTGCCTCTTCTGGAGTCCCAAACCTCCCAGAGTTTATGGCTACTGCAGTGGTGGATGATCTTCTGGTGGGTTACTGCGACACCAAGAAAAACATAGCAGAACCCAAACAGGACTGGGTGAAAACATTTTTAGAAAACAATACTGAGCTTAGGGAAATGCACAAAGCACAGTGTTTTGAGATTCAGCCTGCCTTCTTCAAAGCCGAGATGGATAACTTGAAGCAGAGATTCAACCAAACTGGAGGTAATACTTCACTGTTTACTGCTAAACTCTTCTACATCTTCATTTAATATTAAAGTGACTCAAACTCATCTCCACTTTGAGATAATGAAATTCAAAATATCAATACATAGTCAAAATATCTATCTATCTAATATCTATCTATCTATATCTATAATATATAACATACACTGGAAGAGGTAAAGCAGTAATACAAGACATCCTTCATTTCCTTCATTGACCTGTCAGATAACGAGACTGAGGGCTCTGTCTGTTTGTATAATTGTTAAAATATTAAATAACTAAGATTTTATACTGTCTGGAATATTTGGAATTAACTTTACCAGCCTGTCTAGGCTTAAAGTTTTTGTTATGTAATTATTAAATATTCTGTTAACAAAGAAAACTTTCATCTCACAAAATCAGATTAATAAATTCAAAGTCTTTATTAGTAATTTATTATGAAATAATAATTTTTATAGCATGTAAGGTTTGTGGTCAAACATCTGAGACAATGTGCTTTTAGATCAGGGGAAACCTGTCTGTTTCCCATCATAATAATACAATTATATTATTATTATTATTATTATTATTCAGCGTGCCGATGTGCAATCAACAGTTATCTGTCTCCCTCTCTCTCAGACACACACACAGACAGACACGCACACGCGTCCTAACGTCTTAAATAGGTTTTAAAAAGTTATATCTCTGAAGGGTTAAGACATTTATAATTTGTTATTAAGTTTTATTGCTATTTGGATGTGCACCAAGTAGGAGGCACACTGATAACATTATTGCGGAATTTTCCAGTTATTATTATTATTATTATTATTAGTAGTAGTAGTAGTAGTAGTATGTATTACTGTAATGACAGTCTCTGTCTCTCAGGTGTCCACATTCTCCAGAGCATGGAAGGCTGTGAGTGGGATGATGAGACTAAAGGGGTCCATGCTTTTAATCAGTTTGGTTATGATGGAGAAGACTTCATATCATTGGACCTGAAGACATCGAAATGGATCGCTGCAAAACCAGAAGCTGACATCATCAAACAAAGATGGAATGCTGACATATCTAGAATAAAACACAATGAAATTTACCTCAGTGAGAAATGCCCGGAATGGCTGAAGATGTTTTTGGACTACGGCAAGACTTATCTGCTGAGAAAAGGTAGAATCCCATTTCCTGATGTAGTTTTCATGAACACAAGAATGTTCCTCCAGTCTGCTCAGACTGACCTGCCATTTTATTCAGTGTGCCAATGTGCTGCAATAGCAGCGATCGTCCAAACTCACATTTCATCAGTGTCATTTTCAGCTCAGAAGCGTATTTACCTCCAAAACAAGTAACGTTTTTACTTTTGTAAAACTTAAAAAAGGGACACTAGACCTAGAGCTGTTCTCATTAGGGGCTGAGCCGCCCCCCCCCCCCCCCCCCCCCCCCCCCCCCCCCCCCCCCCCCCCCCCCCCCCAAGGTCTGATCCTAGACTCACCCCTGCTGCTACTTCCTACTCCACTCCACTACATCTCAGAGGGGAATGTTTCAAGATAGAAAGTCCTAATATTTCAAGATAGAAAGTCTTAATATTTCAAGATAGAAAGTCCTTATAGTCCTAATGTTTCAAGATAGAAAGTCCTAATATTTCAAGATAGAAAGTCCTAATATTTCAAGATAGAAAGTCCTTATAGTCCTAATATTTCAAGATAGAAAGTCTTAATATTTCAAGAGAGAAAATCTCAATATTTCGTAATGTTGTAATGTTTACTGAACTACTGACGGCTTTTGCTTTATTGCTCAAGGCTTGTTTCTGCAACAGCTCCTTGAGAATCAGATACAATAAAAACTATTGAGGACATATTTTCCTTTGACATTGATGCAGTATTAAACGAGATCGCTCCAGTCGTCAGAAACAAGCTACAATGTAAGTTAATAGGATAATTGTCCAGCTTGTATTTACGTTCATAAAAGTGCTTGTTTTGCTGCTAACAGACACAGATTAATATTCTAAGTGTCTGACAACATTATAGAAAGGATTTCTAAGGAGGTAAGATCCTTTGTAAAACATAAAAGTCTGCGAAATTGAATTCGCTAACCCCACCAGACTCCATGTAAATAATCAGTGATTTTAGCATCGTAAAGTACGGCTTTCTGAAACATCTCTGAGCCTCTGGCTGCCATGAGCCTGCAAGTGTAGGGTGTGCGACCATCGCCTACATTTTGTCAGTATTTTCTTTCTTTCATTTCTATTTCGGGTCTGTCAGTCACAGTGAAAACCGGAGACATTTCCGGGGACATTTCCAGCCGGGGACAGGTCGCCAAAATCGGGGACTGTCCCCGGAAACCAGGGACGTCTGGTCACCCTAGCCAATGATCTCCAGTGCACAGTTGGCATACGGTAAGTAAGTTGAACTGCATTGACAGGTGGTCTGTCAGTTGGTCCGTTTGTCCTTCAGCTTGTTACAGACTCACTGGATGGCTGTAAAATACTGTACATATATTCATGGTCCCCAGAGAATCGATTGTAAAAACTTTGAACCTCTGACTTTTCAGCTAACGCCATCATCAGGTAATCCTTCTGTTTATCCAGTAATTTCATTTATGACCAAATACCTGCAAAACTAATGACATTCTCTCAGCCTCAGCTGTACTTTAGGTTTAGCGCTAATGAGGAAATATTAGAAAGCTAACATGCAGAGCTCAGATTATAACCTGCCACACATCAACATGCTGGTAAAATGAGCTCAAAGCGTCGCTGTACCTCAGAACAACCTCAGAGCTGCTAGCACGGCTTCACACTCTTAGTGTTGTTGTTAGAGGATTATCTACTTATTTATTTTGTTACGGAAGAATTTTCACGCCTGTTAACAATTCCCTATTGTTTATTTCTTTTTTCTTTTTCCGTTTTCATTCCATTCACGTTTGCTCTCTCTCTCTCTCTCTCTCTCTCTCTCTCTTTCTCTCTCTCTCTCTCTCTGCAGAGGTCCCCTCAGTGTCTCTCCTCCAGAAGTCTCCGTCCTCTCCAGTCAGCTGCCACGCTACAGGTTTCTACCCTGACAGAGCCATGATGTTCTGGAGGAAAGATGGAGAGGAGCTTCATGAGGACGTGGTCGTCGGAGAGATCCTCCCCAACCACGATGGATCCTTCCAGATGAGTGTAGACCTGGACCTTTCATCAGTCCCAGCTGAAGACTGGAGGAGGTACGACTGTGTGTTTAATCTTTCTGGTGTGGAGGAAGACATCGTCACCAAACTGGACAAAGCAGAGATCAGGACCAACAGAGGTGAGACTTCTGTCAGAGGAGATGAAGGAAGCACACAGTCCAGGTTGTTACTATTTTTTGTTGTTTTCTTCTCAACAGAGAAGCCCACTGACATGACCGTCCCCGTCATCGCTGCAGTGGTTGTTCTCGCTCTTGTCCTCCTCGCTGGTGTGATCGGAGTCCTAGTTTACAGAAAGAAGAAAGGTGAGAGACTCAAACAGAGAGATTACCTCATTTCTTTTTCAGTATCTAGATTTTAGACTTAAAATGAACGCTTTGATCTAGACCAATGTTTCCATGTTGTGACCAAATTTAGGGTCGGCACCCAAAACGGGTCGCGGACTCGTTTTATTGGGTCGCCAGTTCATGGTTTGTTCCGTCTTTTGTCCACAGTTTAAAAATGTAGATGTTACAATGATTCATGGTGTAGTTTTGTAAATTTGGGTCCCGGGGAGACACCAAATTTCTCTTTTGGGTCTTGAGGTGAAAAAGTTTGGGAACCACTGATCTAGACTTTAAAGTCTGGATCTTCAAACTTCAGCAGTAAGCTCAGAGCTAGAGTGTAATTATAACATGATGACTAGAAGAACCAAATTCATATTTTGGTTAAAAAGTTTATTATTTATTTGTTGACATTTCATCCTACTTGCTTCATGTTTTCATATAATTTGTTTAAAGAGGGTTAACCTTTAGAAAATAAGTATATTTGTTTGTCAGTGTGTTCCCGGTATACACTAAGATAGTTATTACCAGCCAGGGGTATGTGTACCCCAGGGTTACCGCTGCTGTGTCCAGGGGCTACGTGCAAAGATTGTAGAGCTCTACTGAACATTTACAAATTATGATTTGATTAAAAAAAAGAATATATCCAGATATTAGCATTAAATCAACAACACCACATGTGGCAATTAGATAAGAGAAAACTAGTTAGCAAGTTTAAATATTTCAAATGATTAGTTATAAGTAAAGCACTGGATGCATGTTAGAAGTAAATAGCTAAAAGAAATGATATTGGATAAATGGTTGAAGTATTCAGCTTCACTCTTAGTAGTAGTAGTAGTAGTAGTAGCCGAGTAGGCTAGTAGTAGTAGTAGTAGGGGGGGGCAGACTTATCGGCAGTTAAATGGCACTTAAGGAATACTTAGTTACTTTTCTATTGGAACAATCTCTGTTGAGTTTATTTCTGTACAAGAAACAAATGGATTAATAAAACCCATGATTATAGTATTACAGAGAAAAGAAGAGATGTATTTATCTGTATGAGTGACTAGAAGAGGGAATCATATCCAGTGGGTGAGAAGTGACCATTGTGAGAACTAAAATGATTTGTCTTTTGTTTTATATTTCAGCCAAACTCCCTCCATCTCCTGACAACAGCGTTGAGCTCTCTGAGACACTGAATCCAGAATCTAAATGATAAACACATAAATATACTGAATGGATACGAGAAGGCCTGGAGGTGATTGTATTGTGTTCTGACTGCAGTGTTCCTAGTCATATTTATATGAATGACTGAATGAATGTCTAGTTTGGATGGGTTCTTACTCCGTTTGATTTAACTGACTGACTGAAACTGGACACCGGTGATAGCTGGAAAAGGAAAATAAATGTTTAGTGTGTTTATGTAAGTATGTAGATATGCATGGATGTGTTTGTATACATATAGAAATAAGTGCATAATTAAGTTGTTTGCATATAACTAATGGACAAAGTAGAAGAAAAGGGTAGAACCAGACAAGTATTTTAAACTTCTTTGTCCTCCTTTTTGAATGTGGGAATCCTTATTTGAATCATTTACAATAATGTACAAAAAATATGTTGGAGGATTTGTTTTTTGTTGGTTTTCTTGCTTGAATTTTCACAGTGTGTTTTTGTGTGTTTACCTAGCAGACATTTTCATAAATAGTGTAGCAGTTGTCTATGCAATTTGATGGACAGACCAAAAACTAAGAAAGAACTTAATGAAACATTGGTGTCTATAGTGCCACACCTCAATATGTTAAAGACACAGAAGTGACTCCTGAAAAACCAGTCAAAAGGACAAGGTAACAACTGAAGTTAGTGACTGAATTAAACCCCAACTTTGTATATTTTAGTATTTTCTTGCTTGAATCATTCTGAGGGACTGAAACACGTCGCCTGTCTTTGTCTTTTCCTCCTGTCCTCCTCAGAACAATGGTTACATTTCTCTGATTAACACCACCCTTCACACCCTTGTCTCTGCCATGTGTCAACGCGTCAGATATTTGTGATACAGCATATTGTATCAGTATTTCAGTAGTTTGTACTGTAGTACAGCACGGGATAAACATGGTTTGCCAGAGTTAGATCACAGACTGAAATGTGAACCCACAAGAAATATGACATGACATGCTCCATAGGGAAGATGTTGATATGCAATACTTTATTTTTACGTAAGAAACCCCACCAAAATATGAATACTTTATTTATACAGTAAATGTTTTTTATATATTTACAGTAATATTTTTAGCTTTCTTTTGAGCGACAAGAAAGTAAAACCTTTGTAATATTGTAAACATTGTTTTTATTCTGCTTAATAAACCCAGATCCTGAGTTAAAATCAGCCATTTGTTCTTGTTTGAGTGGATCTTCTCACTGCAGGCCACTGATTGGGTGGATGACCCTTTTAGGGGCCAATTAAAAAGGTTTACTAACTGCTATAGCATGGATTACAATGGAAAAAGTTAACGTTAACTTATTAGTATATTAGCATTTCATGTATTACATATTTGTTATGTTTCTCTTTTATTTACTTTAAATATTTATTTATGTACCTTTTCCCAAATTGTTATTGAACAAGGTCTTTTAAATAGTCCACTTGGGTTATTGTCCTTGTCAAAGATTATTCTATGTATATTTAGACAATGTTTAATGTCTATTACATTTTGTAAGAACACAACACACATATGCCATTATACACAGCCACGTGTCTCAATACCTTCCCCCTAGAGGGCAGCAGAACCCTAAAAACTGAACCAGAATTAACTGTAGAGAAGATTAGCCAGGTGGAGCTGATGATAATTGAGAGGGGGGGGGGGTTAATTGGGCACCACGCGGCACCTGTTGGCTCAGCGCCTGGTTGGAGTTAACTGCTGCCAGCTCACTGGGACCGCGGATGTGGTTTCTTCATTGTGGGTAGGACTACTTTCGGTGTAAGATCGTTTTGTGGCTTCCTGTCGGTGTAGGTTGGTGGTTTTCATTCGTTTTGTAGCTTTAGTATTTGTGTTGTAGCGTTTAGGTTTTTGTTGATCCCTCTCGGCCCCCCTTCGGACGTCGTCACCAAACTGGACCAAGCAGAGCTCAGGACCAGCAGAGGTGAGAGTGAGGTTAGACTGTGGGTAAAGGGACTGCTTTTTCATAAACCAAAAATTATAAACCGATTAAATGTATTGAACCAATGCACGAAACACATCATCTTCATTAACAAACAAAATTATTGGATTTTTAGAGTCATAGAAACATGGAGTTTTTACCACATCCTCACACATCAGGATTTAAAATTACTTATGTCCTTACATTTTGTGCGTTGCTGTCTGCGATATGCAGAGTCAATCTTTCAAATCCAACACATAATTTTAAAGACACTTTAAGATATTAGCTGATTAGCCTTATAGCTAACAGGAACAAACATGTATATTCAACAGATGGATGTACTTCTGTTCTAACCTGATGTATCTGTGCAGGTCTTTAGTTTTTATCTTTCTACAACAGAAGTCCAGTCACATGATCGTCCCATCACTGCACTGGTTGTTCTCGTCCTCACTGCTGTCTACTGGATTCATTTTTTTACAATAAGAAGGAAGGTGAGAGACAAATAAAAAATCATCTGCTTAATAAACTTTTTTTTTTTTTTCCAGTAGTTTAATTGAGATGTTTGAGTTGATGCTTTTATCCAGGTTGTGTTTTGAATTAAATTCAACCAAACATCAGTTTCCTGAAAGCAGGGAGGGATTTATTTCACTTGGAGTAGAAGAATCATATTTATTGAGATATTCTGGCATTTCCAACTGTAAAATGATCTGATTTTGATTTCAGCCAAATGCCCTCGAACTTGTAAGTAAAATCAACTTTTACTCTATTTAACAATCGGACACACTTTGATTAAAAGGTTTCACATTATTGTGCTGATTTATCTTCTATAAAACTGTTTCTTGTATTTACTGTTAAAGGCTCAGAAGAGGATGAATGCTTTACACACATGCACCCTAACAGGGTCTCTGACCTTCCAGGTCCTGACAGCAGCTCCGAGAAACTGAATCCAAAGACCTGACTCGAAAAATGGTTTACTTTGATCCAGTATGTGATCTTAAATAGTTTTACAAAACTTAAACTGACTGAGAATTCCTGCAAGAAAAGGGAAGTTATAGTTACAATATGTGTTTGAGATTATAAATGTAATGGTTTGATTTTTACATGCAAATGTAGAATTTATATTTGTCTATAATATGATGCTTAAAATCAACTGAATTGTTTTGGATGCATATATGATCTGGTGGAACACATCAATAGATGAAACTCAAATGTTTTCCTAATTGCTAACTATTGGTTATGGGTAAGACTAGAGGAACCAGACACAGTGATGGTTGTTGCACTTCTCAGCGATCCATGGCATTCATATGAAGTTGAGTATTTATTTGATTTGATCATTCATGAAGAGGCCCATCAGACCAGTCTGGTTCCAGCCTCTGTAGTTTAGTCTGAGTGGATACAAGTTAGATTAGCAGCAGAGAATGGCTCTTTGCTTGTGTGATGGATTTAAAGGAAGCTTAAAGATTCCTTCAGACCGGGTTAGAGAATGATGTGGCCTGTCAGAGCTCACTATGCCAGTCTCTGCAGGACCTAATGAAGGCCTCGTAGATATTCTCTAACTTTTAGCATGTGTTACTGTGTATCGATAGGCATGAAGTAATGTCCAGATCTCCAGGAACCATCACCTTATCATGGGGGAGAGGTTTGTGTTGTCTGCAGCTTGGTGCTCCTGGTATGGTCTCCCATGGCAAAGTGGTCTCAGGTGAGGGTCCAGATAAAGACTGGCTCAACGAGGAAGAGGTAGTTACCCTGCCCGGAGGAAGCCTGAGGCCACCGTCTGGAGCCAGGCCCAGA
The DNA here is from genome assembly GCF_013103735.1 of Etheostoma cragini. Classification (NCBI taxonomy): domain Eukaryota; kingdom Metazoa; phylum Chordata; class Actinopteri; order Perciformes; family Percidae; genus Etheostoma; species Etheostoma cragini. The sequence continues at coordinate 21,815,027 of NC_048420.1, read as the reverse complement.
TGGAGGACTTGTCAGCGAGCGCCTGGTGGTCCGGTTTACCACGGACCCTGATCAAGATCTAATGTAATGCTTTATTTTGGTGCTGATGTTTTGCTTTTCAATAAAGTCACTGATTTAGATTTTTACAGTGAGTCATCTTTGACTATAGTTGCAGTAACTTTTAAATTGCATGTTCATTGTTCACAAAGAGAATGGATCGTAAAGACTATTTTTATCTTCTCAATCAAGTAGCAAACAGTGTGTCTGTTGTGATACAATAGCCTACATTACATGATGTCTTTCAAGTGTTCAACGCCACTTCTTCTTCTCCCGGTGATCTACCGTCAAAACGTTTAACTGCTAAACTTTCAGAAGTTGAGTCTCTCTGGCTTCTACACGTCACCATCAGCCACACAACGTGTGTTCTGTACACAACATGACTTTAAACGGACAAAGAGCATTTAAATCCCTCCGATTCAAAAACAAAGTGTATAATACGTCATGTTGAGTCGATTGTGAACCAATCAGCTGAGAGGCCGGTGTTGCCCAACATGCTCTGGGTCCGCCTGGGTCTTACAGTTGGTGAAAGGTAAGTGCGCCGCCTGCGTCTCAGAACGGGCGTAGTCCCTCCTCGGAGAAACCTCTCAGAAGACAAAACATCTGAACCGTCTCAGTCCTCGGACCCGTCTTTATCAGAGCAAGATGAAGACGTTTCTGTTGTTGCTTCTCTTCTGTCACGTCTCATCTCCAGGTAAGATCACATTTTAATTATTTGCTTTACTTTCCTCTCAGCTCTGCGTTTTGTTGTGTAGCTCTGGAACTCAGCTGGAGTTAAGTTTCACTTTTACTTCGAGACCATCATGTCTTAGATTAGTGTCATCGTATTTATAATATAATGTCTATTTATACTGACTCTATAAACCTCGTTTGTCCTGCAGTGAAACACTCACTCAAGTATTTCATCACTGCATCTTCTGGAGTCCCAAACTTCCCAGAGTTAGTGGCCACTATAGAGGTGGATGATGTTCTGGTGGCTTACTGCGACCCCAACAAAAAGATAGCAGAACCCAAACAGGACTGGATGAAAACATTTTTAGAAAACAATACTGAGCTTTGGGAAATGCTCAAAGCACAGTGTTTTGAGATTCTGCCTGCCTTCTTCAAAGCCGAGATGGATAACTTGAAGCAGAGGTCCAACCAAACTGGAGGTAATACTTCACTGTTTACTGTTAAACTGTTCTACATCTTCATTTTATATTAAAGTGACCCAGAGTCATCCCCAATTTGAGATAATGAAATTCAAAATATCAATACATAGTCAAAATATCTTCACATACACTGGAAGAGGAAAAGCAGTAATACAAGACATCCTTCATTTCCTTCATTGACCTGTCAGATAACGAGACTGAGGGCTCTGTCTGTTTGTATAATTGTTAAAATATTAAATAACTAAGATTTGATGCTGTCTGGAATATTTGGAATTAACTTTACCAGCCTGTCTAGGCTAAAAGTTTTTCTCATGTAATTATTAAATATTTTGTTAACGAAAACTTTAATGGACACACACTCAGACTAATACATTAAAAGTCTTTATTAGTAATTTATTACGAAAGAATTTTTGTAACAACTAAGGTTTGTGGTCAAACAGACAAAACCCGGCTTTTTCCCCATCATGCACTGGAGTTTTGCAGTCGGTGGAGAGCATCTGACTCTAGAAACTTCATCTGACCCACTTTGCCCTGTTGTTGTAATCCAAGAAGTATAAGTTATATTAGTAGTAGTAGTATGCATTATTGTAATGACAGTCTCTCTCTCTCTCTCTCTCTCTCTCTCTCTCTCTCTCTCTCTCTCTCTCTCTCTCTCTCTCTCTCTCTCTCTCTCTCTCTCTCAGGTGTCCACATTCTCCAGCACATGTACGGCTGTGAGTGGGACAATGAGACTGGAGAGGTCCATGGTTTTAATCAGTTTGGTTATGATGGAGAAGACTTCATATCATTGGACCTGAAGACATCGACATGGATTGCTGCAAAACCAGAAGCTGACATCATCCAACAAAGATTGAATGCTAACATATCAACAATAAAAGACAATGAGATTCTCCTCACTGAGATTTATCCTGGATGGCTGAAGGTGTATGTGAACTACGGCAAGAGCTATCTGCTGAGAAAAGGTAGAATCCCATTTCCTGATGTAGTTTCATGAACACAACAATGTTCCTCCAGTCTGCTCAGACTGACCTGCCATTTTATTATCACTCCAATCAGTCTGACATCACCTTCTTATTGGCTGTTTTCTGTGGTGGTAAGATTTGATCTAGCCCTCCTCAATCAGTAGAGACCCACAAGTTAGAGTGCTCTGACATTACTTTCTATCAATAGCCAATGATCTCCAGTGCACAGTTAGCATACGGTAAGTAAGTTGAACTGCATTGACAGGTGGTCTGTCAGTTGGTCCGTTTGTCCTTCAGCTTGTTACAGACTCACTGGATGGCTGTAAAATACTGTACATATATTCATGGTCCCCAGAGAATCAATTGTAAAAACTTTGAACCTCTGACTTTTCAGCTAACGCCATCATCAGGTCAAATCCTGCTGTTTATCCAGTAATTTAATTTATGACCAAATACCTGCAAAACTAATGACATTCTCTCAGCCTTAGCTGTACTTTAGGTTTAGCGCTAATGAGGAAATATTAGTATGCTAACATGCAGAGCTGAGATTATAACCTGCCACACATCAACATGCTGGTAAAATGAGCTCAAAGCGTCGCTGTACCTCAGAACAACCTCAGAGCTGCTAGCACGGCTTCACACTCTTACTGTTGTTGTTAGAGGATTATCTATTTATTTAGTTTACTTGGAAGAATTTGAACACCTTTTAACAATTCCCTATTGTATTTTTCTGTTTTCTTTCCACTCATGTTTGAGCTCTCTCTCTCTCTCTCTCTCTCTCTCTCTCTCTCTCTCTCTCTCTCTCTCTCTCTCTCGCTCTCTGCAGAGCGTCCCTCAGTGTCCCTCCTCCAGAAGTCTCCGTCCTCTCCAGTCAGCTGCCACGCTACAGGTTTCTACCCTGACAGAGCCATGATGTTCTGGAGGAAAGATGGAGAGGAGCTTCATGAGGACGTGGACCTCGGAGAGATCCTCCCCAACCACGATGGATCCTTCCAGATGAGTGTAGACCTGGACCTTTCATCAGTCCCAGCTGAAGACTGGAGGAGGTACGACTGTGTGTTTCAGCTCTCTGGTGTGGAGGACGACATCGTCGCCAAACTGGAAAAAAGGAGAGATCAGGATCAACAGAGGTGAGACTGGAATAGGAAGTGACTGAAAGATGTGTTTAGTTTTGACTGCTGTCTTAAGACCGATGCCAACTAAACCATTTCCCAGAGCAGTTAACCGCTAACCAACACCTTCCTCCATTTTTTTACTGCGAGTCAGCACTATCATCAGAGATTGCAAAAGTACTCACTTCCCGTACTCAAGTAGTTTTGTTTAAAAAATACTCAGATAAAAGTAACAAAGTACAGGCTTTTGAAGTATAAAAGTAAAAGTAGCCTTGGGAATGACATCCTTTTTTTAGAGTGCAAGCTGAGAAACTCCAGTGGACATGGGAAAAGGCTCTTTATTCTTGATATGCCATTGGCTACATTTTAAATGAATATCTGGCAATAGACCTACAACATCACATATATGATTATTATGACAGAGACTGGGACTTCAGGTTAATAAGATTCTGACTGAGCAGCAAGATGTAAATTCAGTTTTGATTCTGTGAGAATTCACAGATCCAGTTCCTCTTTTTTAATCTTCCCCTTAATATTTAAAGGAATCAGCATGTATGTGTGTGGGCTCAAATCTGGCTTCTGGAAAGAAAATAAAGGATTAAATATGAATGACTAAACTGACATTACTTAAGAAGTTTCCTATATTTATATATATTTATAATTACGCAGCACAGTGGCCAGGAGTCATTATTGATTCATAGTCTACTATCTCAAACATCTCTCTTGGAGAAGGACAAGGATGACTGGGAATCTGTCGAGTCGTCTGGTAGTGGTGCATCAAGTGCAACAAATTTACTTACTTTAAATGTGCCAGAACTATAGACCAACACAACAACAGGCTGATGAATGAACTGACAGCATAAGTTATAGGGCTACAGTTCTCAAGGACTCACACACACACACACACACACACACACACACACACACACACACACACACACAGAATCTCAACTGATTATCCTCCGGACAGCTAGTCGCTTTTTTTACGGAGCCCCCCTGGGGTCGGCTGAGAAAAAACTAAACTAAACTGAGAGCACGGAGGTTTAACAAACTGTGCGCACGGAGTCATCATCTTAATAAACGTGAGCAAAGTAGGAAAGATATTCACAGATTCAAACTTCTGGAATCAATTACTCTATAGCGAAATTACATTAAATCACAAATGACGCATCTTTCCTACCGTGATGAGGTTAACAATGAGCTATAAACACACTTTTATCAAAACGAGTCGTCCTCCAACCTGGAGAAATAAGACTGTTCTCTAGCAGCAGCTGGCGGTGCTTAGACTAACAGACACAAAAATACCATCACCCATTAAATAAGGTAGTGTCTCCAAACTTATGTTTTAACAGTAAGTGCTGTAGTACAACTACAAGGAGACAAGTTATAATTAAGGTAAGAATGAATATATATATATATATATATAAGTATACATATATATGTATATATATGTATGTATGTATGTATATATATATGTATGTATGTGTATGTGTATATATATATGTGTGTATATGTATGTGTATATGTATGTGTATATATATATGTGTGTATTTATATATATATATATATGTGTGTATTTATATATATATGTATATATGTGTATTTATATATATATGTATATATGTGTATTTATATATATATATGTGTATATATGTGTATTTATATATATATGTGTATATGTATATATATATGTGTATATGTATATATATGTGTATATGTATATGTGTATATATGTGTGTGTGTATATATATGTGTGTATATATGTGTG
>NC_048420.1:21801606-21809898 GCF_013103735.1 Etheostoma cragini | reverse complement strand
ATGTGATTGGCTGCTTAGAAATTAAGTGTTAACGAGCAGTTGGACAGGTGTACCTAATAAAGTGGCCGGTGAGTATGTTGCTCACCAAGGTGAGGCTCTAACAAAGGTGTGTTTTTGTTGGATTAGCTTTTGTCTTTTGATTTATTATGGAATAAGTCAGTAATTTTTCAGTTTTATTTTTTAAACCAATGCAATGCACCCATTGCCGGAGTAATTGGTTCATAAATAATGTATGTACAGGTGTTAATAAATAGATAGATCTGTTCAATAGTTCTTTGACTAAATTGTTAACGTTGTTTTTTGTTCAACAGAGAAGCCAACTGACATGACGTTTTACATCGCTGCTGCAGTGGCTGCCTCTGCTGTTCTTACTGTCGTCCTCGCCGCTAGATTCTGTTTTTACAAAAAGAAAAGTGAGTTACTATAGAACTACAAGATTTTCTCTTGTTTACTTTAAGTTAAAACAAACTATTGTAAAGCAACCAACAGAGACTGTAGCAAGATGATGATGATGATGATGAATGTAATAGGCGAAGAGTAGAAGGGTACAATATAGGTATTTAACATTAGTAGGAGAATAATTAATATAGGAGATCAAAATCAGTGGGAAAAGTAGAATATTCATTATCATTTATGTTAAAGCTTTAGTGCGTAACCTTTTGATTTTAATGAACGTTTGTTACATTCAAGCCGTCGCCAAATGAGTTACTCCAAAGCTAATGAAGACTATCAGCTCCACACAACTCTCTCTGGATTTCTCAGTCTGACTATGTTCAGAAGATTGTGGCGTCCACCACGCAAAAACTCGAGTGAAGATAATAACCTCTTCTGAAGAGTCCATGTTCTTTTAATCCACCGTGTCTTCCTTGGCTACTAGCAACTGCGTGGAGGGGGGGGGGGGGGGGGGGGGGGGGGGGGGGGGGGGGGGGGGGGGGGGGGGGGGGGGGGGGGGGGGGGGGGGGGGGGGTGTGTGCGTGATTAAGGAGGCCTTGTATCATGTGGATGCGACAGTGTTGTTGTCAATACTCAGAATTCCTCATGGGGGGGACGACAGAAACTATGCACTACAGCTTTAATTTCCAACTGTGACAACTGAAATGATTTGTCGTCTCTTCTTGTTTCAGCCCAACTCCCTCCACAATGTGAGTAGAACTTGTTTTTATTCTATTGTCTCTGGTCTGATGTGCTGTTACCAGGATGTGTTACTGCTAAACAGACTTGAGTAAAGACATGGAGATTATAAATTAGTAAATTATTTACTCACTCAGGGATTTCTCCGCTAACAGACCACAAAACAATGACTGTTTGACATCACCTGGAAACTAAACAACATGTAGTACTAGAAATAATGGGATATTTATGTGAATGCAATAGCAGATTCAGTTTTGTTGTGTGGATTATGGATATGACGGAAGTTAAACTTCACTATCCTTTCTTCAAATAGAGAGAATTGGCTAAATATAAATGACCAATAAAATGAAATAAAGACTGAAAGGGGAAGTTTAAGTTTCATTTTATTTCATTCATATATCACCTTAAAAGCAAACAAGTTTGCACCAAAGTGCTTCACAAAGACAAACATATGTGTAGAAGCATGTATAAAAAGCTCTCTGGTTGGGGGCTGCTGGTTGCACATGTCCCATTCAGGTTGTGGAGTCAGCTCATTGATCCTGACAGATGGCGCATGTGTCTTGGTTCTGGATAAAACATCAGATGCTAAACCTGTTTCAGAGGCTGGAAGTACTGAACACCTTTTGGTGGATGTGCAGAGTTAATGTGAACGACCAGCCTCTGGACAGGCTGCATCCTCCTCTGTTTCTGAAAGGCAGCTCAGTAACGGTCTGTTCTTCCTTACAGCTCCTGTCAACATCTCTATGAGCTCTCTGTCAAGGTACATAAACGTCTGATTTACAAAGCCCTCCTGCACACTGCGTTACTTCAAATGGGACGGTAAGCAGTGAATGCTGTGACGTGGACTATGATCAGCTCCAGTTAAACACCTGAGATTATACGCTTCCTACAACAAACCTTTATATTAAAGCTACATTGTGTGAGAATTTCTCACCATCTTGTGCTGAAATTGTATATGACGACCTACTAAATATTACTCACTAGCCCCTCCCCTTCCAAGTGCATTTTAACTTTACGGGGGCCATATTCCCAGAAGTATGACTTCGACAGTGAGTGATCCTTCCAGTGTAAAACTAGTTTTACTTTCTTGTGGTACCACATCAGCTATCAGGTTCCCATACATATGCTACCTAATGTTAGTAAAGTATCAGTTTTATTGTTGTTCTGTATATATTGTACGAGATTAATAGTGTAAGGCAATGTTTACAGCGTAGCAGACAAGCAATGGAGGTTTGTGTGTTTAATATCTCTCTCTCAAGCAGTATGAACAATGTCAATGAAATCCAAATGATTAGTTCTAGCTGTAGCTGGTCTGTGTTACATGACGTGAGTTGTCTGCCAGGGAAATGACAACACATGATTACATTTATCTTACAGGGTAGGCTAGACAATCCGTTTTTATCTTTGACCCGAGGAAAAGTATCCTAGACGTCGATCTAGCGTTATGTACAACCATGCTATAGTTAGCCAAGCAAGAGGCAACTATAAAACAGATTTACACAAATAGGCAGAATTACAGTGGTGCTCATAAGTTTACATACCCATGCTTAAATTGACTAAAAAGAAGAATAAAAAAATCATCTTTTGTAAATAGATCTTAATGCCTTAATTATATATAAAAAAAAAGAAAAAAGCCAACTTTTTAAGGACATCAATTTTCTTTGTGGATGAATAATGTATTGTAAATAAATGTTCTTCCTTAAATTATCCTAGACGTCGATCTAGCGTTATGTACAACCATGCTATAGTTAGCCAAGCAAGTAGCAACTATAAAACCTATTTACACAAATAGGCAGAATTACCATTAGAGAAGAAAGAAGGAAACTTTGGTGTCTCTTTTAAAATCCTTGCCCCTGTATGAATTCTTTCCATCTTGGAAAAGCCAATCCATTGTTAACGTTGGACTTGTTGCTTTGCGTGTCACATTGTCGTTTTAATTCTTTTTTTTAAATTCCTTAGCGATTCCGTTACACGTCCTAGAGAAATGGCGTGATCCTCCATAACAGGCTTTCAAACCTGCCGGCAGATTACTTGTACTCGTGAGTAATCTCCTCCTCCTCCCTGGCCTTTGTCACAGTGCCACTGAGTGTAAAAGCGTCAAATGCGGAGGTATGTCCCTCTTTGGCTAATGTATTTTAAAGATGGAGACGCAACATGGCGGCCTTCATTCGAGCGACTCACTCGTATGTATTCTGAATGATTCTGAATGGTAGATTCTACACTTACGAGAATACTTTGATTGGTTGAAGTAATTACACATGAATGAGCACATATTTGTGAAAGAACAAAAGGGTTTTTGCTAAGAATCAATTCAAAAAGTTACACAATGGAGCTTTAAAGCCCCTAAAAACTTGCTTTCAAAAACTATAACATGAAATAGCCATAAAGCAAAAAGAAACAACAAAAAAGAAAAATACTTTAATTTTCTTCATTAGACAAAATATTGAGTTTGTTGCTATGTGGAATTGAACATCTTAATGGTGAAAGATATGTTTGTGTGTGATTAATATCCTTTCTGTATTATAGGTTTGTATACTCAAACATTCAGTTGATATACTATATAACTATATATACCTCTATTTGTACTCTATCTAGATATGCGTATGGTTTGGGTCTTATAGATAAACTACTGTAACATTTATGGAACCATCCCAATGTAGTAGGGGTAAATAAAATGTCCTCTCTGGTGTTTGAAAACTTGACATCAACATCCTGATTATTTAGCTTAATTACAAGAAAAATGTTGTTTAAATATTCTGATTATATGTTTATTTTAAAGAGTGATTTTGGTCTTTAAGAATCTCAGCCAACATCAGATGCTAAACCTGTTTCAGAGGCTGGAAGTACTGAACACCTTTTGGTGGATGTGCAGAGTTAATGTGAACGACCAGCCTCTGGACAGGCTGCATCCTCCTCTGTTTCTGAAAGGCAGCTCAGTAACGGTCTGTTCTTCCTTACAGCTCCTGACAACCGCTCTGAGCTCTCTGAGAGACTCAATCCAGAGACCTGATTAACACACACATCCTCCACTGGTACAGCAGTCAAATATTCACATCTCCAGTTAGACAATACCTGAAAAAATAAGTTTCTACAACAAACCTTTCTATTAAAGCCCCTAAAGGACTTGCTTTCAAATGTTGAGTATAACTCTAACATGAGAGAGTCATGAAGCAAAAAGCGACAAAAGATTTTTTTTTTTAAATTTTTTATTAGGACTTGACAAAATGTTGAGTTTGTCGCTATGTGGAATTTAACATCTTAATGGTGAAAGATATGTTTGTGTGTGATTAATATCCTTTTCTGTGTTATAGGTTTGTATACTCGAATATTCCGTTCATATACTCACTATATAACTATATAACTCTATTTGTACTCTATCTAGATATGCTAGATATATGATTATAGATAAACTACCTTAACATTTATGGAACCATCCTAATGTAGTAGTGATAAATAAAATGTCCTCTCTGGTGTTGGACAACTTGACACCAACATCCTGATTATTTAGCTTAATTACAAGACAAATGTTGTGTAAATATTCAGATTATATATTTATTTTAAAGTGTGGTTTTGGTCTTTAAGAATCTCAGCCAACACTCAGCACGTCAGATATGTTTGATATTCTCATAGTTTGAATTTTATTTTTGTATCATTGATGTGAAATTAAATGACTCTTACATTAAAAATGCATCATTCAGTTTTTTTCTGTTGTCTGAGTAAGAAAGTGTAAAAACGTCTGACTCAGATTTATGAGATTTTAAACTTTATTAGTCAAACGTAGAAGTCAGAAGATGTTTTCTGGACTTTGTTTCTGAAGCGTCTGATCTTTCAGTTCACTAAACCTTTGTTCCAACCCAGGTCTCTGTAGGGGAAAGGAAGCAGCACAGAGGCCGTTAGAGTCTGGCAGGACACTTATTTATTACAGGAGCAAGAACTAAATGAAAGGGAACTCATGACTAGCTTCATGTTGTGTTACATGATACAATGTGTTTTGGACTTTAGCAGCAGACAAGCACAAGCAGAGAGCTTTAGTGGAAGCAGGCAGGAACAGGTAACAGAGACTCAGATGAAACCAGAACATGTCTAAAATCCCTTTTGGCCAGAGTGCAGTCCTTGTTCACCAGTAAGGAGTCATTCACAGGGGAACACACCTCATACTGCTCACAGGCAGTATGAGCGCGGTGCTCACAGGCGCATTAATAAAAAAGAAATAGTGAAATATGTTGGCATTTAAGAACCAAAGGAAATGGACAGCGGCCAACACCAACACACGCACACCCACACACACACACCTATTATGCCATTAACTCAATAATAAAGCTATCTTTCAACTCAGGACAGCACCACTTTTAACTTAACGCTCCACTTAGCTCCAACTACAATGTTCAATTTTAAATGAATGTAGCGTTCTGGCATACGTGGGTGCTCACTGTTTTCAGTAGTATGCTGCAGGTGAAACGTTTACATTTCATAAACCAGGAAACAACTTTGGAATGAAGATGAGTTGAGCTTTCCAGCTCTACTTCTTTATTTAAGAACAAGATGTATTTATTTATCTGGCTCCTCTTGTTTTATAATTAATCTCCAGGTAAAATGCCTTTGTCAGTTCCTGTAGAGTAGGACTGCTGGTTCAAGTCCCCCTTTCGGAGTTTGGACTGGTAGCTGGACATAACAAAATGATTAAAACTTAAATCTTTTAGATAGTTATGTGTGAGTATGAAGGAACACTGCAATCCAGATCTTCCATTTGAGTTGGTTTGAGGAGTGAGTGTCTTTCCTTCTGTCGCCACTAGAGAGCAACAGACCTCTGAGCTGAGTCCGCTGTGAGAGAAGTGAGCAGAGAAACCAGCTGCTAGAACATGAGCACCAGCTCCAGCATGTCAATGGGTTTCTCACGTTCATTTTTCAAATACAACAACACTGTTTTTTCGGCAATCTTTACAACTTTTGAGTAAATGTGTTTCTCTTATGCTATTGACATTACGATTTCGAACAATTTAAGATAAACTCTAATGGTTACAGATCTGGGAAAGTAAAGAGTGTAAATTATTAAATGATTTAAAATAAGTCATTAAAAAAAACATATAACTTATTAATGAATTCAATTAAAAAAATTAACTATTTGGTGTATTTAGTTGGTCGGTCGAGGTTTGTCCCAGGGACCTTTCTTAACGTCTTGGGAAAGGTCCCTGGGACCGAAAATGCAGAGGTGGAGAGAATGAGCGGGAATCTTCTTTCTTTTTGAAATGGATCTTTGGGGATTACATTCCCTGCACCACAAAGGAGACAAAGCACGTGCTGTGTGCATGTTACTCATCTTGTACAGATTTTATTTTGCAAACATTACTTAAGCAGGAGTTGACGGACATCACACTCAAAATGGTGTTTGTCCCATTCTTCCTGTCTGTCCCTCCCTCCTTCACGGTGGTCTACCTATCCACCAGATGACCTCTGACTTTACTCCCATCCCAGTCTCCTTACTCCCACATCCAGCCACTCGCTTCTGTCCTGCAACAACCCCGTTCCCTCCAGTCACCTGAACTTTCTCGCCCCCTTTCCTGCTCACCTGTTCCCACTTTCCTCTTCAGCCCTGAGGAGATTTAGCTCTCTTTTCTGCTCAATCTTGACCATCAATCTTTGTTGTTTCTTGCTATTGCTTTCAAGCCTCTGTTACCTGGAGTCTGCTGCCTGCCTGCTCCCCTCCCTGTCCATTCCTGCTACGTCAGGACTACCTCTGTTTGGACTGGCTAGTATGTATGTACACCATAACAATCAATCCCTGCATGAAAATATAATTTTCTTTAACATTAATATGAGTTCCCCCAGCCTGCCTATGGTTCCCCAGTGGCTAGAAATGGTGATAGGTGTAAACTGAACCCTGGGTATCCTGCTCTGCCTTTGAGAAAATGAAAGCTCAGATGGGCCGATCTGGATTCTTGCACCTTATGAGGTCATAATGGGCAAGGTTACTTTCCCTTTCTCTGCTTTGGCCCACCCATGAGAGAGAGGCATCATTAATTTCAAACGCGCAAAGTGGCAGTTGGTCAAGGCCACACCCCCACCCTCAACATTGCCCCCACCCTCTCCTCCTCAAAAGCTACAGACTCAGAAATGGCACATACTAAGGAAAGCTCATTGTGGGACTGGCTTTAGTTGCTGTAATTGTGAATCAAGGCTGAATTTTGGGACAGAGACTTCAGATACAGTATTAGGGTACCACTAAGATCTATATAAAAGAGACTTCAGATACAGTGTTAGGGTACCACTAAGATCTATATAAAAGAGACTTCAGATACAGAGTTAGGGGACCACTAAGGTCTATATAAAAGCATCCAAAAAGCACCATGTCATTAGACCTTTAAGTCGGTCCCATTGGTGTTTCAAATTCTCATCTTAATTGTTAACAGTTGCACTCTGCTTGTCATCTATATGGCATTAAGATAATTAGTTCATCATGGTGAGACTGTATCTGTGGGGGTTCTCTATTTTTCAGAGAAGACACAGAGGTTCCCAACCTCTTCATTTGAACTGGCTGCTCTCTGGTCTTTTAGTCTTTGTAACCTGTGTCTGCTTTAGAGTCCTGCTGCCTCTGAAGAACTGTTCAAGTAGATGAAAAGTTAGACATTCATTCTGGTTTTGAGGCATTATTTTTTTTTCCACTATATTTATTCTTAAAAGAGAAACCATATACAAAAAATGGAGACCTAGCCTGGACCGCAGCATCTGAATGTCCTGTTGTTGTTTTTTTAAGTTTTTTAGCAAAACGTTTTTACTATAGGTCTGGCTCTAAAGCAAAGTGCTGGCCAAATACTAAAAAGCAAATGTTTTATCCATTTCATGCTTTGAAAAGCCACATCTTCACTGGGATGACAGATGCCACACGCACTCCCAGACAGACAGACAGAAATTTGAATCAATCAATATCCTTGTCATTGAGTAAAGTCTACTTCAAGTTCACACGTTCTCTGAGGCGTCTGCAGCCGGCTGCTCATTTTGTCCAGGGGAACTCCGCTGACCCCTGAGCCACTGCCAGGGATTGTCCTGATGCAAATCAGGGGGGGAACCAATTCATTGTTGCACAATTCGATTAGACATCTGCATATTGAGCATCTGCACCCTATGAAAATCTGCCAATACCTACTCTCCTTCCCCCCTGAAGCG
>NC_048420.1:21794074-21801580 GCF_013103735.1 Etheostoma cragini | reverse complement strand
CCCCCCCCCCCCACAGGGGTAGCGCCCCACGACCCCAGGGGCAGCCCCTGTCCCTTGTCCCCACCAGCCTACCCCTGTCTCTCCCTCTTGTCCCCTCCTGACCCTGTCAGGCCTGGCTACAATACCTGCCCCCGCCCCAGAGATGGGCCGATTGGAGTTCAAGGTAAACGTCCCTTTCTCTGGGTCCGTCTGCAGGCTGCCCTGCCTGGTCCCTCTCCGGCCCTTGTCCAATAATCACATGCACCGCTCTTTTAAAAAAAAAATACTTTCTCACACACAGACACAAACACACTCTCTGGAGCTTTTCCATTGTAATCAATTCTTACCGCTGGCTATTATTCAGACATCTCTGCCACTCAGACGATTTCCCTCTTTTATTTATCGCTCTTATAGATTCATCAGACTCTCTTTCAGTGCTGGGAAGAGAGAGAGTGAGCATGTCAAGAAGTTTAAAGCAACATGTGCTGAGCCTTACCACACACAATGCAAAGATGAAATACCCATGCTATGAAATCTACCAGAACTTGCTGTTAGAACTGCTAATCTTAAGATTTTGGTTTTGGTAAAGCAGCATGTTCGACATTAACTATTTAAGAAAACTGCATTCTGTATTGAATTAAAACTTGTAAATGTTGTTACATTTCTGCCCATTTCCTTTCCTATAGTTTAATGAAACACATATTTGAATCATCCAAAGTGTTTCTTTAATTGTAAACCAATTCTTTTATCGAGTTGTAATGTCGACTGCATGATGTGATACTTTATATCAGTGCTCGACCAACATTTGCCATTAGTTATAGTTTAAAAGTTTACTGTAATTACCTTGAATCATTCTGCATAAAGGATGGATCAATGTAATGTGATCATATTTTATTCTGCTGAAGGTCTCATGACGTTTTCTACTACAGCTTCCTCCATTTTTATGTAGGCCAAGATTTAATGTTCATGTTTAGTTTTGTCTATTAATCAAATTCTTACTGCATAATCATTTGATATAAATTGTGTCTCTGACTAAGTTATACAACATTATGCAGAAACAGCTGTAAAAACAAGACATTGTGTGGTTTTAAGAGCAATACTAGAGTTTGTTTTGTGTTTTATTTGCAAAAACAGCATGCAGCATCTTAGATACTGTCCTCGTGGGGTTTATGTTCTGTTAACTGACTATTCCCTCCTATTGAAGTCAGTGTGCTACATGTAGCCAGGTGTATGTAGCCTCTGGGGGCCACACTACATTACACCACTATGTGTCTTTGGGTTTTAAAGCAAACAAGTGAAATTCTATAAATACAGTTGTCTCCCATTTTAAATGAAAAATCACTTGCTTAACTGTAGGTAGTTTGTGATAAGATACTGTAATTGACTCTCTTCTTCAACTTACTCTTATGGCGGCCGAGAGAGCACAACGCAAATTAATTAATACTGCAAATTAAGAAATCACACTCAAATGAAGAAACATCTTCGCCAACTTGACGACAAATAAAAATCCATAAGTGACGGCATTTGGAAATGCTGCAAGAAGCTAAAAAACGGAAACTTTTTCCAGGGGACATGCACACTGCTGGTAAATACTTCTTGTTGCCCTTGGTTTATGGCTTATGTTTTTAAAGTAAACTGTCCATCGTTGTGATCACATGATTCAGATATTCTAATGAAAAGGTAATTCTATCAAAATCACAATGTTAAAATAAGCCCAAAAAACCTAAATTTTTCAACACTAGTTGAATGCATATCCAACATCAATAACTTCACAATCCACAAATGGCAACAATAAGAGCTGCACGTCCCAGCCGGTTTGCATCACTTTTTAGTGTCCCTAAAAGAGTCTCTATGGTGCTTTTTCCAAAAGCTACACTTATATCGTCAAGTTGATGAAGATGTTTCTTAATTTGCTGGTCTTGTTTGTGTCTATTTGCATGTGTTTCCCTAATTTGCACTGTGTTGAGGTCTAAGATCCACCATACACTTTCTCTCTTGCCTACATCTTCTACGTTTCCCAGAATACCTTTTTTCATCCCCCAGAGTACAAGCATGGACTTCTTATATGCAACTGTTGGCTGTACCTTAGTGAAAATTATCCAACATTCATTTTCAGAGTTATGTATGAACAGGGTTTTAGAAAAGACAAAAATATTCAGCAGTTCAGGCTTGATCGTGAATGTGATGGCGTGAACTCGTCCATAACTAAATCCTTAAAGTCGTGTGCCATGTTTATGTGCGTTCCTTTTGCACGTGTGTTGTATGTGTGCCGCTGATCACTTTGAACCTTGTCTCTGTGATTCTTGGCAGGAAGTGAGCGTCAGCAGCTCTTGGTCGTAAAACTGCTTTTGGTCGCTCTCCCAGGGTGCACTGGGAGGGGAGAGGACAGAGAATCTCTGTGTCACCTCGCCATGGCACGGGATGTGAGGAGATAACTGGGAATGCCAATAATCACTCGAACCGAGGACGAGCTGATGCCTACTCTCAGTGCAACAGAACCAGCTGAATATCAGTTTAAGATCCATAAAATGCAATTGTGGCAAAATAAAGCAATAACATCATAAAGCTGATGCATGCCTTTTTATATCTTTGCCGAGAGGAATGGAGGATGGCATTTATTCCAAAAATGGTGTCAAGTTAAATTCAAATGTAACTTTATATGATTGAAAAAGGCTTTGAAGACAATGTAAAAACAGATCTCTGATATATTAGTCTCACGTTGCCAGACCGATCTCCACAGCGCTGCGGAGGAAGGTCTGGCGTGTCCACACAGCAACCCGGGGTTGTCACGTCACCACCAATCACAATGGTCACGGGACGGAGCTCCGGTGCCGCTTGGGAAGGAACTCGATTTGTTGGAATTTTTACGTTCAAAAGTAGCAGCAGTTAACCATTGTCTCCATAAATTGACCACACAAACACACTGTGAACTATGGCATTATTAGGCCTAACTGTTTTGTGATTAAATCCAAAGTAAAAATTATAAGTAACGCATTTTACACGTCACAAAGGTGTCACACGGGGCTATACCGTCGTGCTCAGCTGAGTTAACTTTGCTAAATGTGTGTTACTGGAAAAACAAGATATCTGTATCATATGCAGTTTGGAGAAAAAACTGACCAGGTTTTGTTTTGTTCCTACCTATCAATAGTTAATACTAGAAGAAATATTTGACACTTTTGCTACAGTCTACAGGCAGGTAATAATTGCATTGTATTTGTCATCTGATATGTGGTATGACTTTCCTGGGGAAGGGAAAGTCATACCAGGAAACTACCCTATTCATGTTCCTGGTTTGTTTAGAATAAGCAGTAAGATAGATAAGAGGGCCACCTATATAAACTAAAACTTTACAAGTAGAAAATCCAAACGACAGACTATAACACTCAAATTGGCTATATGTCGTACAATAACAAGGAGTCAAATAACATTTTTGTCTCATAATTAAATCCAAGTAAAACTTGCAATTTCTTAAACTTAAAACAAGTTAATAGGTAGCAAAAGTTTAGAAAATACTACTGTGCTATTGGATAAAAAATATATTCATGTCCATATAATTAGTATAACTTTTGAATTGCGAAAAGTTGCTTGGTGCCTAACATTTCCCATCCAAACGATCAATTAGACTCATTTTCATAGAGAAGTTTTTTTTTCTTCAATAAAACCTTTTGAATTAAAGTATATTGCTTCCACTGGTAAAGTTACAAGACATTTTAATTCATTTAAGGAGGAAAGACGGTTTCTCTAACACTTGATCGTCCTAAAAATTTATTGAGTTGTCAAAATTGCTGTCGGTTTAATTTATCTGCTGTGGAACTTAGGGCTCAGCGGTCTCCCATCAGGGTATATTTGTAGCTACAACACAATGTTCAAAAGCCTTTGTCCCTCATCCCATTGCTGTGATCTGCGTCTCAGGGTTCGTGGACAAAAGGTGTCAAACGGAGCGTTGGACTTGGCCTGCCACGTCCTCCCGAGCCTGCTCCTAATCCTATTACTGTGGGCTGTAGAGGAGCATGGATCCCAGCAACTACTGAAGTCTAAGGGGGCCCGGTGTATTTACTTGTGGGTATATGTGTCTGTGTGTGTGTTCTTGTGTGTGTAATTGCATTGTAAGCGACTTCTTATCCACGTTGTCATAATGTGTTATCCACTGATGCGGCTTAAGGTTTTGCCGTCTTTTTCAGTTTGCTACGGGGCAGGTGGACATTTCAATCTTCCTGCTGCCGTAGTTCAGCATAACTTTAGACGTTTGATCCATCCATGAGGAACCTTCATCTCAAATCTTTCAATTTGGAGAGTATTTCATGGTGCAATGACAAAGGTTTTTTATTTAATCATTTTCTTTATGTATTGTATGTTGGAATGTCTTGCAGGAATGGGACATAAAATAAGTACAATAAGTATCTTCCAAAACTAAAAATCAATTTTCACAGATGTTTTCATTGAGATTTTTTACAATACACTTAGTAAATGAAACCACTTAAACGGCCTTTTTTCAAATGTTGTCACCACATCTGTACAAAAGTTGTAGTAGTATGAAATATTATAGCTTTATAAAGATAAATGGTAAACCAATTATATTGAAAATGGGACTATGAATCCTGAGTTTTGTGAATCTTTACACCTTGGCCAATTATAGATTATCTGTTAGTGACCACAGGAAGATAATCAGCTCTTTTTTTAGCAGAGACAAACTTGTGATATTGTAGAAAAAAGGCTATTCATACTTGGTGTTAATGAATTGGGGAAACTGGAAAGTTAAAATTATGATAGGATGTGAATAGGATAGCCCAACTAAATCCTGCATAGTCAATCTATGGACACCTGTAGATTGAGTGACAAAATAATATCCAATACTCTCCATTTATTTTGTAATAAACATTTTAAAGATTAATTTTATGGGCTTTGTTCCCTTTTATTTTAGGGTGACCGTGGATAGACAGGAAAAGTAAGAGAGAGATGGGGAATGACACGAAGCAAAGGGCCACAAGTCATATTCAAACCCAGGCCGCTGCAAAGGACTACATGGGGCGCACGCTCTTGTTGGGTGAGCTAGGGGTCGCCCCTTAATTCACATTTTAAAATGTATTCTCACCCAAAGTGCCGTGCAATATGTGCACAGCACGTTACAGTAAATTTCTTTCTGGACCTGCAACATTTCGAATAAAGGTTCAATCCAACAGTGATTTGACTTGATTTAGATTTGTTTAGCAACAATTCCATTCATCATTAAATGTGAAATGTAAAAAAAAACTAAACAGATTGTGTCGGTACATACACACAAATAAACTAGACTAGTTGAAAGAATGGTAGCAACTGTCCAAGCAAAACGCCGTGTCGTTACACAGCTGTAACTTTGCATGTCTGTTTCCTCCTATTTAGCTTTGTAGAACAAAGTTTTACTTTTTAAGTTCTCCCAATGAAACAGGACTTTTACATTAAGGCTTAGCTGTGTGTGGTCAGTAGTAGGTCCGTAGAAAGAAGCACCTTAATGTGATCATTTTAACTTTAATTAGTGTTTTTACTTTTGTAATTGCTGATGCTGCAAACGTCTGAAACATCGATGTCTGACGGCATACACACAACTGTTACAAAAGATGACAAAGTGTTGGAACAAATAGTGTGATAGAGAACTTCTAGGCGAAGATACAAGGTGTAAATAAATTAGATTTAAAAAATGTAAAATGTTTAACGATGTGTAGCGAAAAAATTGATTCATCACCCGCCTTCAGTTTGTCTGTATTGTCTCATTGTCTGGGAGCAGTTTTGGAGCTTAAAATGACCGGAATGAAATGGTGGAATGGCCTTTTGTTTTCTCTGGGTATCACTTATCTGGCTAAAGTGCAGGCCGCGGCCACACAGACAGACACACAAGCACATGCGGCCGTCCACATCCTCTCAATAGCCGCATTTGCGTGTACATTGAACAAAGTCAATTGCCTGTCAAATGCTATGTGCGATTAGACACCAGTAGGTACAAGGCCTAATGCAGGCGAGCCTACCAAAGCCTGGACGTTGCAGGGGCCCCACTCTGTGAACCCCATGGCCCTCCTCACTCCCCTTCACCCTCCACAACCCCCACTCCCTTTCATCTCACCGCCCCAGTTCAATGTTAATGTCCAGTGGTGTCCACTCTTCGGACGTCTCCTTCCCAATCAAAAACCCAGAGAAGAAAGGGCGAAAAAGAGAAAGAAAACCAAACTTTCCCTCCTTCTTTTCTCACCCTGGCCTCCTCTTGTGTGCTGTCCAGCTGGCTGTGACCCTTGACCCCCTGACCCTCACTCCTGACCCCTGGACCTGTTCCCACGCCACGCCTTTTTGTGTCCAGCGCACCATGGCAACACCTTGGTCACTGCTGCTGCCACGGTAACAGATGGACAGGGGCCTGGAAATAACTTCATTCAGCCCCGCCTGGAGTGGTGAGTACCATGGACAATCTGCCCAAAGCCCCCCTCCCCCTCCCCCTTCCTTCTTTACCCCGTCTCACACGCATACACATGCTTGGACACACACACACGCAGATACACAGCAACCCCAACCCAACTTTGACACCTCCTATGCCACATTCTAAACCGCAATCCCCTTGGCTGTATTCCCTCAGCAGGGGCCTCTGGGTATCAGGGTCTGATAGAGTCATTAACACAGAGATCCCAGATCCACCCTGGCATGTACAAGGCACCTACACGGGAATAAAAATAATTGGCCGTTGTTGGCACAGAAAAGAATAAAAAGACACCCTAAAGTCAACAACACATCCCATTTCACACTGCTGGTATTTATGGTTTGGGCGTATTAGCACTGACTTCATCACCGTGCAGTAATTATCGCTCTGCTTCTTTTATTAGTCCTATTGTTTTCCCACATCCTCAGATGAGAAGGGGGCTAGGGGGAGAGTTGTAAAGACACAGAGTTGAGCAGCGGGGGATCTGTTTGCAAACTCGGAGACAAACGACAAAGTGAATAGCATCGCTGAGGAGCGCAATAAGGTGCAGCAGGAAAATAAACTGCAACAGTTTTGTTGCTAATCAGTAACTAACCTCTAAACACAGTTGTGTGTGCTTTGTCTCCTTCTTTGGGGAACACCTCTCGGATAGACACTGTGAATGGATTAAAGGGGGATAGTGTAATTACTTGTGCTGAATGGGGTTGGCGCCGTGTGGAGGAAGAGACGGTTTACACTGTTGAAAACACTTGTCTTTGTAAAGAGAGCTCTGATCCTCTGGGTCTCATCTTCCACTCCCTGCAGAGAGAAAACAAACAAGTAAACAAGCAAAATGGCGACCAGTGACACAACGGAGGTCTTGCAGCTCATGCTTAATAAGAGGGGTTTTAACTTTGTCTTCGGGAATGTGTATAAAATGAGTGAAACTTTTAATTTTTATCAATAAGTAAAAGACAACATTATCATCTTGGGGAAATGTTATTGAGGTCAATGAAACTTAATTGACATGCATGTCTCTGTGTGTGGGTGTGTTTTTTGAGTTAAACCAAGTGGGCTGACTGGGGAGCAGGTGGGGGGGGGGGGGG
>NC_048420.1:21774000-21793891 GCF_013103735.1 Etheostoma cragini | reverse complement strand
ACACACACACACACACACACACACACACACACACACACACACACCCCTCCTCTCTGCCTCTCGCCCAGTTCATTGTACCAAAGGAGATTTTCTCCATTGAGGCCCAGTCTCTTAGGTAACCCCAGCACTGCATGAAATGAGGAGAGGAAGAGAGACAGGGAATGATAGAAAGAGAGAGAGAGGGCGGGGACATTGAGTGAGAGAGAGAGAGAGGGCAAAGAAAATGTAAAGGAGGAGGGAGGGCCGGACAGAAAGTGTTGAAGAAGGAGAGGGAGAAGGACGAAGGATCAGAAGGGGCTTAGGCGGGCAGAGTGAAAGATGGAGAAGTAGGACAAGTGTGGTCAGACGTCGACAGCGATACAACTAAAACTCGACCCAGAACGGAGGGAGGAAGATTGAGAAGGCGAGGATGTCTGTCGCACATGTAAGGATGAATCCTCTGTGGCTGAAAGGGACTTTATCGTTTGCTTTTTGCAGTGATTCTTGATCCAGATTTTAGGCCCCAAAGGGTCCAAATACTGGGCACTACTGCACTTTTGTCTTCTTGTTTTGTTCTTATTTCGTTTATGCTTTGAGTTAACATTAACTGAGTTATTAGGTTATGAGCAATTAAGCCCATTTTCACTTTTCAACAGTAAAAGTCTTTTTGAAACGGGGTCCAGTAGCCTGTGTGGTAACAGTACCTAAAGAGAAGTGTACACCAGATGAGTTTGGGCCACCAGGCCTCGTTCAAGACCAGCCAGGAGGGTTTTTTTTTTCAAGAAAATGGAACATACTGTTGTTTTTTGTTTGACATAGAGATAATAATAGAATACCAATGTTTTAATACAGACATTAAGGCAGACAACTGTTACAAAGTTTCTATTACTGAAAAAAAAGTTTTTGTCTTATTGGCATTCATGACATGACAGTCAAGAAGAGCCAAGTCAAATGTTATCCAGTTTACTGACTATTAGAATATAAACACATATTTGTATTACAGCATTCAGATAACAATTGAAGGCTTTCTTTCTTTTCTTTCTTTTTTTTTTACCTCTGTGGTGGTTTTTCTGCCTCTCTGATTTAAAACTTTTTTTTCTGAGCAGAGTCTTTAACTGTAGGAAAGGACTCTCTGAAACGCTGCCATCCTTTGTGGCCATGCTGCTCTGCACCTCAATGGTGGGCACACAGCACATGGGGTTCCCATGAATAGGCCAGGCCTCACCAAAGACCACATCATTTGGATAAAGACGGGCTCCCACAGAAAGAGAAAACGCCTCACGGAGCGAATCAGATAAAGAGAAAATGTTGTGTACGGCAAATCAGATTAGGGGGAGTCAGAGCTTTACTTTTTCGTTTGCAGGTTTTCTCCCCCTCCCACCTTCCTGCCTCCAACTCAGTTAAATTTACTACTACTACAGCTCATGTGTCTGATAATAATGCGCTCTACTGCTGCGCTGAGTTATCATCTCAGGCTTTTGTCTTCTTTGATCCGTGTGACCGTTGGGGGACCCACTCCTTCTTTTGTACAGGGTCACACCGCCGGCTCCTTTTGGACGAGCCTGCCCCTGGGTGGTGACCCCTTCGTTCATCATGGTGTCACCCACACAGAGGACAGGCATGAGTTAGAGCTTTCTCCCTCTCCCTTTTCTCTTCTTTCTTTCTCTTTGCCTTCCCGCTCATTCCTCTGTTCTAGTATGACCATCGTTTCCTTCGTCTCCATCCGTAAGCGCTGATCTGAAGCACGCTGGAGGCCAAATACCGTTTTCAAACCCAACTTCAGCAGATGGAGAAAGTGATATTTGGATGGAATGGCACCCTTTCACTCTCTGACGTTATCGAATTAAAGCTGAATTTACTGCAGGAACCTCTTAAATCACCAGCCATCGAACCAGGCCAGCCGCCTGAGCATCCATGTGTGTGTGAGTGTGTGAACATACCGACAAATCAAAAGAAAGATGGAGGTCCGGAGCTGATTGTCCAAACGCAATTCTTGCGTCTGCCTTTGTGAAACCAGGAGTTGTGGATGGACATCATGCCCCTGACCTCTGAAAATCAGCGAGGGACAGACCACCATGGACGGATAAAACTGTGTGGCATTGTGGGTGGATGAGCGAGAGACACTGAAAAAAAGACAAACAGAGAGAGGGAGACATTGAATAAGGGAGAGTGTGTGTTTATGTAAATGTAAAGCCTGTGAGAGTGTCTCTTGATATTTTTGGAGGTCAGCTCAACTTTTTTTCCAATGACCAGTATTGTGTCACCATCTGGTCCGCTGCTGCCAAAACCAAGGACAATGGACTGCAGCGTGTCATTTGCTCTGCGGAGAAGGTGATTGGCTGCATTCTACCCTCCAGGACTTGTACTCCTGTAACGCCTTCACGACCTGTAAAGATTGAGGCCGACCCCTTGCACCATGGACCTAAACTCTTAGAATCCATCCCCACTGACAGGAAGCTGTAGACATCATGGCCAAAACCTCTGCCAGAAATACACCTGCAGAATTGTATTTTTTTATTAATAGTTTTTTTTTTTTTTTCTATTCCGTTAAAGTTTCCTGTCCATGCACCAATACAGCAAAGAAAATTCCTTGTACCTGCAAACCTACTTGTCAATAAACTAGATTCAGATTCTGATTGTTTCAAGTTGGGCCTGTAAAATATTTCTGGTTATAGATTTTAGTTGTGACAGAACAAAAAGATGTAAAATGAACAAAAATGTCTTTAGGTCAACTTAGATGTGGAGTAAAAAGCTAAGGAAATCTTTCCTTTTACAGAGCAGTTATGATTTACATATTTAATATCGTTTTAAAACATAATGGCGCCAAACAGAGACAGCAGCCAAATGGGAACTATGTAGGAAGGCCCTTATTTTATTTGGCAAGTTAAACAACACAAATTGGTCAATGTCAAACTCTGAAACAATTTTCCAAAATGCAGAAAAACATTGTAAACTTTCTCTTTCACGCCGATAAATGATGTGATGTGAGATTCAACAGGTTTTTGAGACTGACTTGATGCTTAAATGTCCATGTTAACTTCCAGGAAGTGAAAGGAACAAATAACCCAACTGTCAATGTTTGTTGTCTTAGTTTATTGCATATTTTCCCTGCTCAGGTGCAAAGCCTAACGCTCATACATGCCCGGCTCCATAGATTAGGGGTGTGCCATTTTGGAAATGGGGTTGGAGTCTGTTGGTAGAGCAAAAAGGACTAATATCCCCATGTTAAGTACAGTTGAATGTGTCTGGTTCGCACTTAGCACCGGCATCTAGAGAGAGTTTTGCTAAAGCTGCAGTGGAAGGGGTGAGAGTGACAGAAAAGGAGAGTGAATGTGGGTAGGTAGGTGTGTGTATGTGTCTGTGTGTGTACTTACCCTCTCTGTGTTTACCCCTTTGAATTTGCCTCTGTGTGTTTTTTCCTGTGTTTGACAAAGTTCAGGGGGCCAGACTAGGAGAGAGAAAAGGGAAAATGAGAGAAAGTAGAAGACTTGAATGAGGTGGGGAGAAGGGGAGAGAGACGGCGAGAAGGATGAAAAAGAAGGCAAAGATCTGACAGAGAGAGAGGACGGGCTGGAGAACAAGAGGACATTTTTGGAGGGAAAAGATGAGTAGGCACCTTGAAATTTGTGAGGCGAAATAGCCTGTTGGTTCACAGCACGAGTGGCGTAAATTGGCGATATTTATAGATTGAAGCTGCAGGAATCGATGATTCATTCTGGGAAATATGTATAGAGAAAGAGAAAGAGGGAAAAAGAGGGTGGGGGGGAGATCGAGAGCGAGGCTGCATTAATATGCTAATGGGCTGAGTGAATGCACAACAGGCCCACTGACCAGGCTAATCACTGGTGGACACACACTGAGTCTAATCCCTCACCAGCATACATAGATACACACGTAGAAACACACACATAGACACACACATGCAGGCACATACAGTGCAAGTTAAAATATTTAGACAGTGACATTTTTTTGTTGCTTTGTCTCTGTATTCCAGCTCATTGGATTTGAAATGAAGCACTGAGTATGAGCTTAAGGTGCTGACTCTCATGTTTGATTTGAGGGTGTCTATGGATAGTGGGAGATTATTAAATCCATTTTTATACATCCCCTGAATTTTATAAAAATAAAGAAAATGGCAGCGTAATGATGCCAAACAGATAAAGAAAACAAATATTTTGCAGGGACAAACAACAGAATGTCACCACATTCAAACATTCAAGACTAGATGGAATAAAAAAAAAAGTGAAAATCACTTCGGTACAGAAGCCTCATCAGGTAAGATACAAAGTGTCTGCTGCTGCGGGCTTTGGACAAACTAGGTGCAACATATGTGTAATATTAATTGCATAATTAAATTACTTTAAATTCATATAACATTATAACAAATACAACAATGTTAGTGTCCTAAATTTTGAGAGGGAATATTAAGGCTAATAATTCATAAATTGGTAGTTTGATATAAATGCGTAACACTCCAGGATTGATTTCAAATCCAGTGTACAGGGGAACAGAGCAAAATAAAAAAGATGTGTCACTGGCCAAATGCTGGGACACATGAGGGAGACAACAAACGGAGATAACAAATGAAATCAACCACTAAATTCTATATTACCGCCCAATCTCAGTGGCTTCCAACTGCTGCTTTAATGCGTCTTTCTTATTTCATGTTCTGTTACGTGTGCGTGTCCTCTGAGCTAATTGGCACATGTGAACTTTTAGAAGGGTTGAGTATGCTTCTGAAATAATGAAAAATACATGCTTTCTCTTAAATAGTTCTGAGGACAAAAATGGTTTAGCTAACTTACAAACATCAATAAGTAAGTGTAAAAAAGAATGCATTGCTTAAAATCCTGTCTGGAATGTAGACAAAAATATTAAAACATTTCATTTGGAAAGAAAAACAACGTACATTCATATATTGTTTAAGATGTGTGTGTGTGTGTGTGTATAAAAGTATAACAATTCCAGAAACATGAGGGTTCATGAGTTGTGTGTAATGCCGTTTTGACCCCCTTGAGGGTGATAAAGCATCAAAAAACCCACAAGAGCTCGAGGGAACAACTCATGAAACATTTTAAGATCTATTATCTTCCATAATTCTTAGTTTGTAGGATGGCACAACATAGATGTTTGGTCCCAGAAAAATTTACAAAATAATATGTTGTGCTACATGTTGTACAAAGAGTATAAAATGAGATAAATACACTGCCAGCATCCTTAAAATTGTTACATCTTTGCTCAAATATGCTGACATTTTTGTTTGTTTTTGTAGGATTTTGAGGATATAAATGGTCAATAATGTTTAAATAGATTTCTACTACATACATGAGACCAAACACTGTCCATCTATCTGTTATTGTATTGCAAATCCAATGTATTTCCTCCTTTTGCTCGATATTGCCTGAAAAAAAATTAGGCTTTCCTTCGTAGTTATAAAGGATCCCGAGTCTCCCAGTCATCTAAGGCTGCAACTAACATTTATTTTTATTTCCAATAAATCGTTGATTTTTTTGCATGATTAATTGATTGGTAGTTTGGTCTATACAATGTCAGGAAATGTTGAAAAATGTCTATCAGTGGTTTCCAAATCCCAAGATCACGTCCTCAAATCTCTTGTTTTGTGAAAATTTTCAGTTTACTGTCATATAGGAGTGAAGAAATAATCACATGGAAGCTGGAGTCAGAAGTTTTTTCACTCTTTTTCATAAAATATTAGTCCAACCAATTAATCAATTATCAAATTAGTTGGCAAATAGTTGACAACCATTCAATTAATTAATCACTTTGCCGCTCTCCATCAGTTTGTACACTTCTGCCGCTCCTGCAAGCATTGAACATTATTTTTGTAGGTAGTTGGCAAATAGACGATGGAAATTGGATATCTTAATGATTGTAACCATTTTTTGTTTTCCATCTGCAGCATATCAGCCAATGCCCTGCAATAACCCTTTCCAGCAATACAGAGCGGAACTTGTCTTGACCTTTTGACCTCTTGCCCTGGATGCTCTCCCTCAGTGACATGCGAGTGACAACATTACCACACACAGCCCTTCTCCTGCCTTAAGAAGTTGGGCTGCAGTGTTTTGCAGCCTAATATTCAACTGTAAGAGAACACTAAGCCAAATCATCCACCATCATCATGTTTTCATCCTTGCAGGGGGAGGGAGGGTTGGCTAAGAGGCAAAGTGGGGGGAGAAACAGACACACACGGGGCCTACTTGCCACCTCTTTTCATGCGAAGAAGCTGTGCCGCTAAACCGTCAGTAATCCGTATTTATTTGCACGCTACATATTTACAACACTTAGCTAGTTTATGTCTAGCAGAATGAGATATATGTGGGGCTACCACCAGTACTAAACCGGTCTGTTCCTGGCTCTCTACCTTAGCTCTACTCGGAGCATTTAGCGATAGCTAGTTTAGCTTTAGGTGTTTAGCTAGTTAGCTAGCTGTAGCGCTACGCCTATTTTTCCAGTTTACACCCGACATGGCATAATTTTCAATTTCAATTGCTGAGCTGAATGATGTGAAGTATATTCGAGGACGGTAACTATCACATACCGCTTTATGGTAACGTTAGGCACTAGCATTTTTAAATGTTCGCTAGTAACGCTAGGTAGCTAGTATACGAGCAATGCGATGGCTAACGTTAGCTTGGTAAACGATGGTTTGTTGCCATCTGTCAAGGCTCCATCTAGCTAGCTAACGCTATATGAGGGAATGGGACGTTTTCTCTACTGCGTTGAACCAAGTTAACATAGTCAATGTCTTGTTTCTTATTTATTAAATAGTCGATTTATTTGCCCAGGAATCGATTTAGTAGCTGACTGTTTTTGCAAAGTCCTGCATTTGCCAAATATTCATCAAATACACAAATATTTCTATTGACACGCGCAAGCAGCTTACACCATATCAATAGACTGTTATGTTGCACAATGTTGTGACTTAATGGGCATATGAGTGTGTCACATCATTATCTAATGAGCTTTGTTTTATGTTGGAATTGCAGACCGGTTTTTGGTTTCCCAAAACAACTCCGGCCCGGGCCTCAGTCCGCGGTCTAGAGTTTGATTGCGGGCGGTTTTGAGACTGAAGCCCGTCGGCTTGTAGCTGTTAGACAGCCCCTGCACCCCACCACCATCATGGGAGACAGTAGAGGTGAGATCATAATTGCTCTTATTTTGTTATTGGCAATGCAAATACACGAATGTCGAGCTAAAATTGCATCTTAAAACTAATGTTGAAATTACTTACGACTTTGCAAATTATACATATTTACACTTGTTGTACGACTGCTTTAAATTCAGGCCTATGAACGATATGGGTTATGATGTAACGTTAACCAGTACTTAACATGCAAAATATTAATGCTTTTTAAAACACATTAGTTAGTTACAGCAGGCACACAGTTGAACTATTTATAGACCCATGTCTTTAAGAACGTCATTTGATCAGTCAGTCAGATTTAGTCGTTCAAATGACCATACCACAATTTCTCTAAAGCTACATTTTGCTTTTAATATAATTTGGTTATTTGAAGTGCAATCTTAATGTTACTTTTTGTTATTGTGGCTGTCTTCATTATTGGATCCAGAGTTTATTCACCTTCATTCAAAACACTGTACAGTATCATGATTGAGAGCAATGGCCCCAAGGGACTCACAGGCTCATACCTATAAGTATTCCAGCTACCTATAAATAGTATTTATAAGTGCTTATTCGGAGAGCTTAGTGAAATATGTGACAGAGTTGTAGTTGTACTTCTGTCATACATTGACTCTTGTGAGGAAATAATACTTTAAATTAAAAATGAGGAGAAAAGAAAACATTATTCCTTGCATTTGTTGATTTTGTAAGTGGTATTTTCCATGGTATTATTGGTGAATTTCTTTTCAGTGTGTTTGAGGCAAGAAAATAGATCAGATCGGCCAACAACCAGATACGCAGCCGAAGCGGTAAAAATGCAGCACACAGCCGGCTGCAGAAGAAAGCCAGCAAAATACAAACCACAACATAAACAAAAATAAATAAAAGAACTGGCATCATAAAACCAGAACAAAATTCCACCAGATTCCGATAACAGATCAAAAAAGTAGGCATGTAGAAACTTAAATTAATGTCTTTCTCTTGATTGTACACCAGTCAAATAATGCACATCTCTGGTAAACCTCATCTCAGGTGCTGTATGAAAACTAATAATTATTCCAGAAAATACTTAATAGGAAATAACTACTCAAACAAATCTTGCCCTTAGATGTTCAATGCCGTTTTATTAAGAACCACACTCTGGGATGTTAAAAGCAAAGCACATTTTACTGGGAGTAAAAATCACATTGTATGCTTTACATTGTGCAATGAGGATGTTTAACTGAGGTGTTTTGCAAATGATTGTTATAAGAATCATTTAGTTATAATCAAATTAAGAAAGCACTACAGTAGAGGTGTCAGTAACTTCCGGCATGCAATTTTTATTGTCATCATGTAAAAGCTGTTAAATGGGCAACATTTAATTAATTAATAACACTTAAAATAAATCCCAGATTGGCCTAAGGAGCAACAGTTTCTCTTGATTAAAATAGAACATAGGGTTGCAAAAGGCAAGTCTGCTTAGTAGTTGTAGAATTGTGTTATTTAACTAGGGATAGAGTAATACATTTGCAAATTATTTTTTGTATATTAGCTTTGTTCCAGCCCATTATTAATCGTGATAACACTATTTTTATTGCTATTATCTTTCTTGCTGTCTCTTATCAGATTCCCACAGCCCAGACAGTTCGTCTATGTCCTCCCCTCCATCAGACCAGCGCTCACCTCCGCTGGTTCCCTCAGCTGCTTCCATGACCTCCCTGCCTCCCATCACCACCTCAGGGGTCAACAGCCCCATCAGTAGCATCGGCTCCCCCTTTTCTGTCATCAGTTCTTCGCTGGGCTCGCCGTGTCTACCTGGTACGCCATCGGTGGGCTACGGCCCCATAAGCAGCCCACAGGTAAGGAAGGACTTGTAATTAGGGGACATAATTTAGATTTTTTATTATGTAAGATACATTTATTTATTTGCAGTGGAAAGTAGAAATACACAACTTAAAAGATATCAAGCTGTACCTTTCTGAAAAAGTAATCACTTTTTAAATTTGGGTTTTTGACAATTTCTAAGATTGTCTTGATTGGTCCTTACTACAGTCACAGTGGCAGCTATATGAGTGGCAGAAATATGAGAGGCAAGGCAGGTCTTGAAGAAATTGATGAACTTAAAGGGTTTTGTGCCTGCCTCTCACTGAAATGTATCTAAAAAAAAAACAAAACAACCTAATGGTCATTGTTTACACCTTCTCCTCTATTGTTCTTTCAGATCAACTCAACAGTGTCCATGTCGGGGCTTCATGCAGTGAGCAGCTCCGACGATGTGAAACCTCCGTTAGGCTTGAAGCAGCTGTCGTGTCACAGTCCAGGGCCGATGCTTTCGCAGAAACGGCTTTGTGCCATCTGTGGAGACCGATCCTCTGGTGACTAGACACCTTAAAGGCTACTCATGTTTTCTGTGCCTTGCCTTTTAAGTTGGGGCAGTTGTTACAGTGTAAATAATGATACAATCTTTTAAAATTCTACCGTGAAACAAATTTTCTTACCTCTTGTCTTTCTTCTTCGACTCTTTTCCTCCCTCCTTCCCACACGCTCCAGGTAAGCACTATGGTGTGTACAGCTGTGAGGGCTGTAAAGGCTTCTTCAAGCGCACAGTACGCAAAGACTTGACCTACACTTGTCGGGACAGTAAAGACTGTATGGTGGATAAGAGACAGAGGAACCGCTGCCAATACTGCCGCTACCAGAAGTGCCTGGCCATGGGCATGAAGAGAGAAGGTGAGCAAGCATGGGCACTTCAGCTCACCCTGTAGATGGCTGGTTCTCAGCCGCTTCTGCTCATTACCCCAAAACATGAGGCCATTTCACTTTTCCATGCGCCCAATTGTAGGATTAAATGCACCATATAATTGTGCATTTTCACACGAATGATTTGGGTTTTAAAGGCTGTTTAGTGGATATATTATATAACTCTTCACCTGACAAATTTTAAGAAGATTTCATAACTTTGCTGTGGTGTATTCTTTAGGGATAATTGGATAATGGATTTGATTTAGCCCGGCAGAAACTCAAATTGTATGTCGTCTACTCCAAATCTGGTTCAAGAATATACAACAGCAGTTAAGGGGGAAAAACAAAAACTTTAGGCTCCTACTCTTGTTAAACTCATCAGAGAAGAATAGGGATGTAACCACAACATAAACGTCCACTGTCTTGTGTTGCAGTTCAGTCTTCCAGTTGACAGATTCCCTGTAAACACATCTAAACACTGAGGTAGAGGAGAGCTGAGAGCTTTATAAATTAACTTCAGATTTATGAAGCTCATCTACCACAGTGTCTTTCTTTGTGCCAAAAAAAAAAAAAAAGAGGGTAAGAACTGAACCGTGGCTCAAGTCGAGTTCTGTATTTGGAGAATCGTAACCCACCTACTAAAGATGTTGATTGTTCGGGTCATTTCTGTGTCTCTGAATCTGGAACAAATTAGTTTCCTTAGCAGTGGCATATTTGGTCTGTGTGACTGACACTAATAATAAAGAGCCCACTACTCATATTCATCACAATAAAATCTAAAGTTTTGCCAACTTCACTTTGGGCTGACTGGCCGCTACAAACTTGCAAACTATGGTCACACACACACAACACAAATGTGTGACTAAACATTTTCATTGGTTGCACGGTGCACCTGACATCTAGCAGGTCTTTTCTGTGTGTGTGTGTGTGTGTGTGTGTGTGTGTGTTTTTTTCTTTTTGATCAACAGCAAAATGGCCTGCCAAATCCTTTAGCCAAAATTAGGGCTGTGCAATTAATTATTGCTGCTCCCAATGATCACAAAACAGAAAAATCAAGAAAAACACATGTTTAGCAAATAAACTCTTTTCTCTTGTGTTCTGAATGAAAAAAATTAAGTTTAAATAGGATAAGTAGTACGGGAAATTTCACAGTTGTGTTTTTTTTACTGTTGATTTAATTAACTTTTTCCACAGTTTTTATAAGTTCAATAATTGCAACATCTTTCCAGAAGTCAACAAGTTATTGTGTCAAATTATTGTGATTTCAGTATTGACCTAAATAATCTTAATTATATTTTTTTCCATAATCGAGCAGCCCTAGCCAAAATAATAAATTGCCTTTCTAGTCACTTATACATACATTTGTTTCAGTGCATTTTATTGAGTTGATCCACTACTATGTTAAATACAAAAGACTTGAAGAAAAAGACAGAGCAGAGTTTACAGCAAAAATAATTGAACATATTGAACAACTCACCGTGTAAAAAAGTTTCCTCTGGTTAGCCTGGATGTAGTTAATATGTTGAGGGTGAAAGGTGAGAATGGACGGGTTGAAGCTGTGTGTTGCCGTTGACGATGTGGGAGGAAATAAAGCGTTTGCCAACTTTGAAACTATGCATTAGCCTAACATTAGCTAGCAGCAGATTGGCCCAGCACCTACTCTGCCTCTGATTGGCTCCCACCCCCATATTCTATTACACTGAATGCAGGTGTGGGGAAACAAGGCATGTGATTGCATATAAACCTATGGCCTAGAGGTATCACTTAACTGTCAATATCATATTCACCAACTGTTTGTCTTCAGGTGGACAGCAGTCACCGGTGAATACATCCCATGAGTTTTATCAATAAAAAAGCACAAACTCCACTATTAATTATCATTGGCAGCTATTTAGCTTTTACTATTGCAACTATTGAAGCTATTGAAACGCATCTTAACAATAAGAAAACATGATGGATCCATTTTCAAGTCAGTCTAAGGTTATTTGCTGTAAAGTGTCTTTCAGTTGAGCAGTGTAGGTAAGAGCTACATGTAACTATATTAGATAATTGTGTTGGGACTTGATCCCCCAGCTCACAAAGATGCTACTTTTATTGTATTATTTTGAACATACCTTAGGTTATGATGAGCTTGTCCCTGTTCCTGTCCCTGTTGTCGTTATTATGATCCCTGTAGTCATGGATTATTAAATTAACGTAATACTTGTACAATAGGGGATAGAAAGAACGACTAGAGTGGTAGAGAGGGAGATGGGGGTGGGTAAGCCTTGTAAACACTAACCCCCTTTCCCCCCTCTCTTCCTCTTTTTGTTTCCTCTCGTTCTCTCTCTCCCCCTCCCTCCTTCTGTAGTGGCCACGATGAACGACAGATGTAAGGAGAAGAGGGAGGGAGGGGTGTGTGTCTGTGCCTGTATGCTTGATCAAGAAGCAGATAGATATTACATTGCATATCTATGAGAAGGAGCTAGTTTAAAATGTTTTTCCATAGTCTGTTGCCAGTGCTCAGAGGGGGACCAGTGCCAACCTTGAATTACTCCCCCGTGTTTTGATTTTTAACCTTTTATAGATCCAGGGAAAGTTTGCTGACTTTGCACACTTCTTTTAGTCATCGTCCTACTTTACTTTAAAGCTACTTGTTGTTTATTCCCCCCTGGGTGCGACCCGATAAGATGGGTCACGGTTACGTGGCCGGAGAGCAGTTCCACTTCTGTTCAGGAACATTAATTTCCTTGTTTAAGGTACTTTGACGCTTGTAGAGGAAGGATAGATCCATTCAATTTCCCACCCAGATTTTGTTAAGGCAATCTTGGCTTCCAAACAGTCATACCTTTTTTATTTATTTATTTATTTATTTAATATAAATTCTGTATTAAATACGGACATAGTGACAGTTACTTACAGTTAATGAGGTTAGTATTGAATATAATACAAAAATATTTTTCCAATAATTTGCTTTGCTTGACATTAAATGCACATAGTAGGATTCAATCAGCTTCTTCCAATAGTCCAAATACTTTAAATTAATATTTAATTAATCATCGAAGAATTCAGAATGCTTTTTTTTTTTTTTTGCCAAAGACTTTGTCAACAATTGATATGTGCTGTTTTTGTGGCCCAACCCAGGATAATAGGGTGTTGGAGTCATAAATAAATCCAAAAGTAATGACATCCCCTATAATTGCTGCTCCTACATATTTTTTGTTTGCTGATGTTAAAAAAATGACCAAAACAATAAACACAACACATTGACTTACAAATCTTACTGGGAAATGTCAATTCCATGTGACTATTGGTTAATATATTGGCATTAATACATATTTGGACAGTGGCGTTCTTTCTAGTATGACTCTCAGCTTGGATGTTAATGGGTGTTCACATTTGTATTTGGTGAATCTTGTAGGACTCTTAGGTGCTTTTCTATATTCATATTCCCCAAAATGTTAGCACAGTTGTGCAAGTTAGTGATCTGAACATACAACTGAAGTAACCAAGTTTGTAGAGACCAACAGTGGGATGTTCCTGACTCACCAATCCAGTCCCAGAACCTCAGTCTCTCTACTGATGTGTGTGGACGGGTAGACTTATGACAGTCTTTGACTGCATAGGATTTGTAACAAAATAGTAAATATTACTTATGTTTATTTAATTTACTCCAAGGTTGTCTGTAGTGGATAAAACACTTTTTTATATTTTGGTACAGGATAGCTTCAATAGTACCTCAAGTTGGGGTGGACAGTGTGATTGCATTGAGTTGTTTTCATTTGATTTACATGCACTTAAATTTAATTGCTGTTGTCTTTCTGCAGTAAATTGTAATCTAGTTTCTTTAATCTGGGTAAGAGATTAAGAGAAACAACAATTTCCTGATGTTGAATCTGGGCAAATGCCTACTTTCCAAAATTACTAATGTTACATTTCATTGTAATTCCCTCTTGAATGTAGCTTTAAAACAATTAGTTAATAGTAATGACTTCATTTGTGTACACAGTTCATTTCAGCCTTGTTAGTGGACCTTAAAGAAGTATGAAAGACCGCATGAGAGATTTTGAATTCATCATGAATTATACATGCTTTTTCTACTATTTTGCACTTTTTTAATTTGGTCATACCTTTTTTGTTGGTGCTATTTGTATGGCTAAATCCTGCTTCTCCAATCTCTTTGTGGTTCACACATTTTCTGTTGGTCTCCAATTCTACTTCTTTCATTTAATCCATTCTATTGTCTGGTGGCACATCCTAACTACTCCTCCATTCCTTTGCTCTTGCACCTTTCCTGGCTCTCCGTTCTTCACACTGGCCACCTTTTAACCCATCCTTGACTCCCACATTTTGTCCTTTCTACTCTTATCTTTTTTTCACTCGTCCTTGTTTTCTTTTGTGCTCTTCTCTGTCCACCCCAATACTTATCCTAAAGCTGTACAAGAGGAAAGGCAGAGGAACAAGGAACGAGAGGGCGAGATGGAGTCGTCTAGTGCGGTGAACGAGGAGATGCCAGTGGAGAAGATTTTGGAAGCGGAGATGGCTGTAGAGCAAAAGACCGAGCTTCATGCAGACGGAAGTTCAGGTGGCAGCTCTGTGAGTAGTCTGCCTGGTGGAAGTTAACCGCAAACTGTGTTCTTTTTTTTTTTAAATGTGCATTGTGTACCATTCAAAGTCCGTAGTGAGTATATTCAAGTATTGTAGTATATAATTATGCTTGTCTTGGTTCATGACTGCATGTTTCTTTTAACAATTTTTACAGGCTGTTGCCTCTCAGTCAAGTTGTTTGATGAAATAATTATTTAAAAATCCTCTAC
The DNA here is from genome assembly GCF_013103735.1 of Etheostoma cragini. Lineage (NCBI taxonomy): Eukaryota > Metazoa > Chordata > Actinopteri > Perciformes > Percidae > Etheostoma > Etheostoma cragini. The sequence continues at coordinate 21,779,248 of NC_048420.1, read as the reverse complement.
ATCTGCTTTCTTCAGCCCAACGATCCTGTCACCAACATCTGTCAGGCAGCAGACAAGCAGCTCTTCACCCTGGTGGAGTGGGCTAAGAGGATCCCTCACTTCTCTGAGCTGGCCCTGGACGATCAGGTCATCCTGCTACGTGCAGGTAAGCTCCTAGTTGACTCAAGAAAGTTCAATGAATCACTAGTTTTTATTTTATTTAAACAAAAATGCCAGTGTGCCAAACGAGAAAATGTTGAAGCCAATCGGATATTTTAGGGTTTTGTGCTGCTCCATCATATTCTACTGTTACACCATTGTGTAACTCCCTATACAGCATTTGGTCCCCTTGTCTATGTAAATGTTGGTGCACAAATCCTTAGACACTGTTAGACAAGTGTATTATAATTATTATAATGCAAGTCAAATTTTTTACACCACAAACAAGTGTAGATTTTTATAAGCCTCATTGTCAAGAAAACATAAACTTGACTGATTATTTTGTAGGGCTATTGAATTGGACCTCACAAAGTACACTTGCAACGCCCTGTATGTTTTTAGTTTGTATATCATCACGGAATCTTAATATAGAACTAAATATTAGGGTATAAAGGAGTAATCTATTGTTTCATACAGCTATGAAATAGCTCAGGTGGGAAATCTTAGTAATTAATTTTTACAGGGAAATGGACGCATGTGTTTAGTAAGAGATCTTCAATTTGCTAATTGCCAGGAACGTTCAGTTATAAAGGGTATTAAGAAATCCTAAACATCAGAGCTGTATAATATTTAGACTTTTAATTCACTGGACATATATTGACACACTAGTATTTCCACAGGCTGGAATGAACTCCTGATTGCATCGTTTTCTCATCGCTCCATCTCGGTGAAGGACGGCATTTTACTGGCCACCGGCCTGCATGTCCACAGGAACAGTGCTCACAGTGCAGGTGTTGGAGCCATCTTTGACAGGTAATACACAGATGCATAAATGCATAAACAGTATCGCTCTGACAGACATACCACATCAGCGATTTCCCAGCATTCAGAAGTTTGGGTGGTTGACCCAACTGGAGAGGAAATGTCAACATAAACATAATTGTGTTCGCTGGTGCGCTTTAGCATTAATTTGATTTTTAAAGGCCTTTCTACTCCACTTAGAATAGATTTGCTAGATTTGTAGACTACCTACTTTTAGCCTAAAATAGATTGACAAAGCTTTTTTGATTTGACCTGGTAAATCCACATCAGTCCTCAGAGCTAGATAAAACAGAAAGAACACTTGCTTTTATTTATTTACCTGCATTTTTATGTTTGGCTGAAAAAGTGACTGGGGTAAGAGTTCAGGATACTCTCTCTTCCCCTTTGGCTTTCTGCAGCTGCTGTGTTCTGCGCTGGCTGTGATTGGCTGAGAGACTTTGCTTCTTTAATGATGCCTGTTGGCTGACAACGCATGGCAGGGAGGCTGTTGACTACTACAGCCTACCCATAGACATTCATGCGCACATGCACACAGTTACTGGCTGGCTAATGCACTTATATAATAGGAATGTCACTTAAAATAGAGTTTACATCCCATTATTATGCAGAGTGTTGTTGAGGCAATGGGTATATACGTTTTCTTTTTTGCTGACCAAAGAATAGTTGTTTTGTGATCTCATCTTGACAAAAAACAAAACCTAATAATTACAGCCGTGGCCTCTGCAGCCATTTGCATTATTGCATCAAATTGAATGTTTACTTGAAAAGTGAAATCACATGTTTTTCACTTGATTTTGTGTTCACCGTTGTTTCAGAATATGTTCTTTAAATAAGATGTAAAATTTCTTATGTTCTAAAACATGCTAGTTTATGTGATATGATTTATTGCATTATCTAGAAGTAGATTACATCTGCTGGTTTAAATACATTTTGAGTGCTTCGAGTCAAAAATAAATACTCCAAATCTTGTTGAGCTTTATGTAAAAACCCCAACTACATCACAACGTGTCAATTCACTGTCAATTACACAGTAATTACATTGTCCAAAATCCAGTCAAGTTTACAGCAAGCTGACTGGGCTCATGGCAAACGGCTCAATGATTTTCCTCTGACACTTTTTAATTTTTCTAGCAACATCCTTTTCTTCAAACTTTTCGTTAGCAACTGTTTGAAGCTAGTGAATCATATTTTGTCAAGGAGGGTGTTTATAATAAACTATCAGAATATAATTTCGTTGTAGCGCATTACTTGAGGCAACTAGGTAGGCCCTAAGGTGTAAAACAAAACTTGCTTTGGGTGTGTTTGTAAGTTAGATGGGAAGAACAAGACATTAGTAGGAAAGGTAAGGTTGGTTGTTGTCTTTTCTGCCAATGTTTGATTGGCTGTATCAAAATAGGGTCTCTAAGTACTCGGATACCACAACAGCAGAATAAATGCAAAAATAGGAAGCGGCATCATGAATCCATTATAACCAACGAAGAACATGGAACAAGCGATTGTCAGGGCAGATATGTATGTTTTAGCAGATTAAAAACAAATTTTTGATTTATTAAAATCACTTGCACTTCAAGTTACTTTTCATGATACTATTATTGTGTAGCAAGGAACATTTATTGAAGGTTGAGGGTCGTTTTTCCCCTATGAACAGTCTAAAATCTACTAATAGTTTTCTGCTGTCATGCATTTGGCTCATACAATTTATTATAACCTCCTTTTTGCTCATTTTACACATGTGAATATAGTTGGTAAGACTACAGTTAATGTTGTCATTAAACTGATCACATGTCTATCAGTGGTTTGGGTGCAGGTGCAAGATAAATTCATATTTGAGTCTAGACAAAAAATGTTTTACAACAGCTTTAAACGTATCAGAAAGTAGTTTGTATACTACATAGGGCTGGGCGATATGGGCGAATTTTCATATCCCAATAACAATATAGTTCATGATTTAGCATGTTTTTTTGGTAATTCAATATATTGTCTATCTGACAAATGTAAAAGTACTGAATATTTTCTAATTTTATTAAAAACTTCAGATCAAAATGAACATTTTCAAATAATATTGTAGATAAAATAGCTATACAGTACACTTTACTATGTTAACTTGCATGCAGTCAAATAGTTTGATTTAAAAACAAAACCTTAATCTTCAAATGATATTCCCTTAAAAATATTTTATTTCAGATTTTCTTAGAAATTTGAGTTAGTATGTCCTTATTGTCAATTAATCACGTCATGTGATTTCATCACGGTATAATTCCATTGAGTTATCGCCCAGCCCTACCTCTACAGATTTTAGCCATGTGAAATCATATATAAGCACTGACTCTCTGTACTGGTGAAAGGCTCAGAAAACAGACAGAATTCTGTAATAACGATGTAACTGTGTAATGACATTGTAATAACACATTGTGATTGAATACACAGGGCGCACAATGCCGAGGTTGGGGCCATATTTGACAGGTAATTACGCCACTACACAAACACCTTTCTTAAACCCCTCCTCTTGAAACAAACACAGAACCAAAGCTAAAAGGTTGATGTTTCTAGGCTTTTCCGCAGCTTCGTACAAGTCGGACAGTTTTTGCTACAAGATATTATTCTGAACGTCATCCACTAAAAATAGTATCATTAGTCACTGAGTGAACTTTAGAGGTATGGTTTAAGATGATGATGACAAAGAGCAGTACTGTATTTAAATTTGATTTCTGCAGCATACTTGGTTTGCGGCTTTGACTGCTTAAAACCTCATCCAATCGCCTGCAGTACACTTTTCATCTTTTGCCCATTGGCGATGCCTCTTGTTACCAAACCAGATGCTTGTTGAGCCTTGCCAGACCATAATGAGAAAATCAAAATATGTGGCCTAGCTTTCCCAAGGCATTAATAGTGTGACACAAAATGTAGTACTGTAGAACTCTAGTGCAGGACACTGTTTTACACAGGCAGGTTGATGTGTGTTCAGATTTACCGTTGAGCCCTTGATAGGTGATGTTGGTCCTCTTCAATGATGCTCCCTCTATGATAGGAAGTGCCCATTTTAAACTTTAAAGGCATACACCACGGGTGCATACCAAAAATCACTCCTACTTTCCTCCCTTTTCTCAACTTAATATGAATGAAACAAGTATTCATTGTGCTCGGTGTTTAACAATGCACTGCATTATGGACTTGGCCAGTGTCTGTTAAAATGTCCATTTCAGATGATGGATGATGTAGTAGAAAATATCCTCCTCTTCTGTCCAAGTCAGATCCCAGGCAGTTTTAGGATGCGCTTATGGCGCACACCGAGCCTCTCGAGTTAATAACTGACAGTCTATATATTATTGCGCTACACATCTGATGAAAGCATGATAACGCCATGTATTCAAAATATACTGATACTGGTATGTATTTTATTTTTACCAGGTTATTTGTTTGTTCTAGTTGTATGCAGTACTCTCTTTAACAACAGGACATCTATCTTACTTTGTTGGGTTGTAAGATTTGTGAAGCATTTAAAGAATGAATGGATGGCATTTAAAGTATACAGTACAGCACCCAAATTACTGATCACTCCCTCGCTCTGGCCTCGTCTTCATTTCCACATTAACACTTTACATCTCAAGTAAAACAACTTGTCAGAGATGAGTGTGGATACAGTTACAGTTTTAAAATTGACCCTAAATTGAGCCCATTCAAATTATTAAATTAGATTAAACAAGGCATTAGTTGGCAAAAAGTTGATGAATTTTTATTCCTTTCTGTAAGTGAGAACATTCGTCTAAAATATGAGTTCATGCTTGGAGGAAAAAAAAATGTATTTAGTCCCTGAACCTTGACTGCCATATGCTCTTTCTTCCTTGGAGTCATTGGTTAAGAGCAAGACAAAATCATGTGAAAAAAGGGAAACAGGAAACTATAAAGGTTTTACTCTCCAGCCATTGTAGATTTCAACATTTGGCACAACACATTCACAGCAACCTTCACACATTTAGTAGCACAGCTAATTATTAATAAAACAGTGAAAACCAACCATTAAATTATTAAGTCGTAAACACCAGAATCAGCCACAGCCAGAACTTACCACCAATTGGTGGCAGCAGTTTGCCAGTCTTAAAGGTGCTCTAAGCAAGGTCACGCGTGTTTTAGGCTATAACATTTGTTGTCACATTCAGCAACCATCTCCTCACTATCTGCGAGCTGCCTGTCCCCAGAACACACTGTAAAAACGTGGTCTCTGTAGACAGCCCAGGGTCTACAAACGCCAACAAAACAACTGTGCCCACCTGCACCACGAAGCATACAC
>NC_048420.1:21757308-21773806 GCF_013103735.1 Etheostoma cragini | reverse complement strand
GTGTTTGTTTTGGGGGGGTTTATCTGCAGAACCAGCAGTCCAACCATGCCCTCGCTAGTTTAGACATGAAGAAATTACATTGAGAAGTGACCGTAAAATCTGGTCCCTCTCTGTTATTCTTACTCTCTTAGTCCCTCCCTTTCTTCCTCTTCTTTTTTATTTTTCTCTCTCTTTTTTCTTTACCTCCCGTCCTCTAACCGGCCTCCTCTCTCTTCCCTAATCTGGGATTGTCTCCATCTGGTTTTCTCCTGTAAATCTCCTCTTCTTTCTGCAGAGTATTGACAGAGCTTGTAAGTAAGATGAGAGACATGCAAATGGACAAGACGGAGCTCGGCTGCCTTCGTGCCATCATCCTTTTCAACCCAGGTACTTAGAAAGGCAGCAGGTTGAAACTCACGAGGAAATTATCATGAAGGACATCAAACTAAAGTGGACAAATTCATTTCTGCAATAGGAAACGTGAAATTTGTTTAATTTCCATATAGAGGTAATGTAAATGTTCTCTGTTTCACCTGAAGATGCCAAGGGCTTGTCCAACCCCAGCGAGGTGGAGCTCTTGAGAGAGAGGGTGTACGCATCTCTTGAGTCTTACTGCAAACAGAAATACCCAGATCAGCAGGGCAGGTAGGCAGTAACACACAGACATACTGAAAAGTAAGAGGTGAGGTTGTTGGTTGTGAAGGGTGGCACTGATTCTTGGACATTACAAGACTGAAAATCATTTTTAGCTCAGTAGCTTTAACATGTCACTGTAGCAGTTGGTTGGAGGCTGGGTATGATGCAGTGACAAGACAGACAAAAGAAATCTACCATAAAGATGCTTCCTGCATCTTCTGAGTTCTGGTTTTCAGTTTACATGACTTATAGATCTACTGTTATTTTTCTCTGCTCTCCTTCTTATCCTTCCCTCCATCGTCAAGGTTTGCAAAGCTCCTCCTCCGGCTCCCAGCACTGCGCTCCATTGGTCTGAAGTGCCTGGAGCATCTGTTCTTCTTTAAACTGATCGGAGACACGCCCATCGACACCTTCCTGATGGAGATGCTAGAGGCGCCTCATCAGATCACCTAGAGGAGCCAGGTTCAGTCCGGTCAGGATCCGATGCACAGCGGGATTACCAACACGTCACCCCATGTTGGGTCTCTGGCTCCTCTCATTGGGCCTCACTTAAAACTGCAGGACCTGCTGGCTTTAATGTACCGGCTCTCTCGCACACACACACGCACGCAAACACACACACACACACGCACACGCACACACACACACGCTGTCTAATTATGTTCACACATGCAGAGCCTAATTTGCATACGTGAATTGAAATGCAAACATAATCAATACACAGATGATATGGCTCTGAATGAACTATGCTAATACACACTCAAACACACATTTACACCTTTTCCCATAATCAGTTTTCCACCGTGGGGGTTAAGATTCAAGGAATATATCTCCTTTTTATCACACATATTCAGTAAATGTCTTAATTTTAAGTTAGCCTTCAATTTCACATCCTCATCTCCCAGTGGGTTTCTGCTTCTGCGTAACTGGTACATTTTCCCTGTTTTTAATTGGGTTACTTAGTTTCACTGCTAGCAGCATCTGTGTATTTATCCATCACTATCTGGTTAGTTATTCATGTATGGTTTTAGCTTAAAATCAGGTGCGTAGCATTTAAATCAACTGCCCATCATCAAAGTTATTCTCTTCTTATTGGTCAGGAGGTGTTGTATAATGGACAAGCAGATACACCCTCCCAGTGAGTTCATCCAATCTCATAAACATTGAAATACTTTGTTTATTTTTAATATTCATGCTGAAACTGAGTTTCTATTTTGGAGTACTGTACTCATGAAATGAGAGCTTTTTCCAAGGCATTGAAATCCAGGAAAAGGGGAGTGGGAGCACTTTGTTAAACAAACTTTGTCCCTCCCACCCTGATGCGCACAGCGGGCTTTGTAAGACAAGAAGACTGACTTGAATTTAATTTTTTCTTCCTAGTTTTGAATTTAATCCTTTTCTGTATTTTGGCAGTTGGTTGGCATTTTAAACAGCTTGAGGTTTGCAGGAAGTACAGCTTCATGCAAGACAAATCATAGTTGTCTGTCTTTTATCTCCTGTTTCCTCCTTTTGCTGTTGGTCATGTATGCACTTTTGTGAGTTGTAACTGTGTAAATGTTCCTGTTTCCTAAAAATGATTGTATATTATCAGACACCTAAGATGACCCTGAAGGTACTATGTGTAGGGTTTTCCAATTATTGCATTCATTTTTTTAATCAGATGTGATGATTTGTATAGAATTTGCTAAATAATTGGCCACTTCTTGTAATGAGAACCAGGTCCATTGGCTATAGAAGAGAACAAATATTTTCTTTGTCCTTTAAATAGTCTTGTGTATAATTGGTCAGCATCTATCTGAGTTGTTTTCAAGATGCTGCGGAAAATATAGAGACCAGCTGAAATGATCTGACAGTGGCAATAATTTAACATTTCATTTCACCATTGTCATCAATCAAAGTCAAGTTTGGCTTATCTGTAATACAGATCCCCCTCAATGGATGGATCACTGGCTGTGACTATAGATTGATAAACAATGCATAAGTGTTTGAATTACTTGTGTTTTGTTACTGTAATGCAATAATGAAATAAGTTAGCGCTATAAAATGGAAATCCTACACCTACTACCTGAGGCTTTGGAATCTTTATTCAGTGTTTATCGGCTCAGTGCTTGCAACTTTTGTACAGTAGATGTAAATAATACAAAAGAAAAAAAAGTCATGCAGAAACAAAGTCCTTTACACATTCATATGATTGTGAAATATGTGGCTCCTACAAAGAAATTTATAAGCTCTATTTTTTCTTCTTCTGTTGAATCAACATTAGACCTTGCCTCCCATATATGGAAATCCCCATGAAGTTATTATTGAGCCCAGGGCCAAACCACACCTCACTGCTGCTTTTGCACTAACGTCTGCCAGTGTTTGTTGTTCTTGGAAATTGATTGGCTGAATTTTTCATTGACAATTGCTCTTTACGTTTACTGTGATTGAAATTTGTGTCCAACTGAATCTGAGCATTGCAGTGAAAAGCCAAATGCAGCTACCACATGATCGGGAGAAATACACTAAACTATGAATTGACAGTCTACGCATGCTCAAAGGTGAGCAATACTGGGGTACACAAAGATTTATTACCTTTTTTTTTGTATTTAAGACAGTGTTGACATTGTGAGGTATGTTTAGCCTTATTAGTCACCACGTTTAATATCAATTAAGAACATACATTTTGCAGTATCATTCTACAGGGAAGAGGTACAGCTGACCTCTACCAGGTGCTAAAATAACTAAAATGGTCTTTCAGTTTTAAGACATGCACATTTACATCAATGCAAACACAGTATGCAAGTACACAGACAAATCATTCATTTAGGATGTAGGACTCCTTCTTTGATTTGTTTTTCTTTTTGTTAACTTTATGACCCCTCACTTTATTGTAGAGTCCCAACTATGGAAAATGAACACCGTATAAGTGCTGGTTCGTTTTTGCTGTGGCTGATAAGTCTTTGTACTCTACAAGACAGCCTGTGTCTTTTTTGTATTTTAGAAAGCCGTTTGATTGGTAGAAGCAATTAAAATAGCTGGTGGTCCACTATCTACTTTAATTGCTTCACCAGAATGAGCAAGGAGCTACATGCCCTGTGGAGAGGCCACATACTTCTCTGAGAGGATCCATGGCCTCCCCAATGTGATGTGGACTTGGAGGCTGACAGTTTGATGACCTGTAAGACAGGTGTTTTTGTTTTACATGTCCGTAAATTGGTCTAACCTTAGAGTTTGGTGGTGTTTCAGTTGTTCTCAATCCATGTGCGGGCCAACTCGGCAAAGTAGTCACCATATGCAGAGAACAGCCAGACCCTCATGAACCATTGCTGCCTCATCTTGGTGTTTGTTGGGAAAGAATATTAAGGTGATGGCAAGCTTATGAGTTAGGTGGCAAGCACCAACATCTGCTAGTATTCTTGTACTGTATATAATGTTGTATGGTCTCAAAGACTTGAGTGAAAAGGATTTTGTGGCTACCAAAATTGGAGAACTGTGATCTGGAGACACAAGACAGTTTGACTGTGGAATGAAGTTTGTGAGTGCAACCCACTTTTTCCTTAGCCAGTGGGCTGACTTAAGGCTGTGTGCTCATCTTCTGCTAGGCTGACATCTCAGCAACTATCTCTGCAGTATTTTATTTTATGAGCTTCCTCTGTTGAATGTTTAAGCCTGCTGCTACTGCCTCACGTTTAGAGCTGGAGATGGGAATTATTACACAATCAGTCAAGTGCTGAAGGATCCACTATTTGGATCCACATTAAAAACGAAGAAAAAACATTCTAATCACATACACAGCTGACTGCAAATGCCAGTCTTTGTTGATGAGTCATTTAAAAAGTATAAATATGCAACTTGTATATTCATATTGTGGTAAACAGTTGTCATGCAATATGTGTATATGTTTCTGGCATTTGCTACATGTAGCTTAGTCTGTTACATCATTTAATATTGATTGGCAGTGAATTTATTTTTAGAATTCCCATTTCCATGTAACAGCAATGTGTTTAAGTTTTGCCATTTATATATTTCTTAACATTTTGCTTTGAGCTTAGGTCATTTAGAGGATGATAAACCGATAAAAAGGCTATATAGTCAATGCAGGTTCTGTATACTAAGCCACTTTAAGCTTTGCTGATCAAGCAAACTGTTTTTGCAATAGCTGGTGGTTGGGTATTTCATTTTTTTTTTTTTTTTTAGCATTTTTCATAGGGAATGTGTGGCTACATGTGTATGCTTTTAAGCCACCTCATGAATCTGTCAGCAGCTACGCCTTTTGACTGGCAGATACTATTTGGCGGTGATGTGCTGAGCGCTGTTTTTTGGTTTGTTGAGCAGTGTAATCAAATGATGCACAGAGGAAAAGGAGCCAAGCTGGTGGGGTGACGAACTGGCTTGTTGATCTGATGCTTTATCGATACAACCCAGCTTCCTCCCTCTCTCAACTTTGCTCCATCTCCACTGCTTTACTTTAAACTTAACAAAGGCTTATTGGCTAGCCCATGTGGGCTGAACATTTCGGGTCTTTGACTTGTAAAATAATCCTTTTGATTCTTGGAAGTTTGAAGAGGATGTGAAGCTTTTCGTGGGACAAGCATTGGAGGCGTAAGGAAGCGATTCAGTGCTGTGTGTCACTCTTGGCTTACTTTACTTGACGGCAGAGCAGAGGCGATCTGCGGTCACTATGGGAGACCGCCGGATCGCAACGCAACCGCCCGCAATTGTTTCATTGCAATCGTGTGCACTCAAGGCAGACGCATGCTGTGACCTTTTGACTGTGTAGCAGTATTGTTGTTGCCGCCTTTGATACCTTTTAAAATTACTCGCTTTCTGAAAATAAAAACATTGATTAAAAATGCTATTTTTTAAATGGATCGCAGGTTGTGACTGAAGAATAGATCATTGTGAGATATCAGGGCAGCATTTTTACCTAATGACACCCCCCTTGGAGCCAGGGCCCATCCCATTGTAATTGATGAGGCAGTGTGTGCTATGCAGCCTTGAAACCACCACCCTCACTGGTTTTATTTATCATTGCCAAGTTGTTTGCGGATGTGGCCGTTTTTAAATGGAGGGCCACTCAGTCCCCAGTGTTTGTCATGTATGTTGTGATTCTTGTACAGTACACTAAAGAGTGTGCGTTACCCTTGGTCTATGTAGTACATACTAAAGAGGCGCCCTAATAGGAATGGAACAACAGCTCGTGGGGAGAGGGGATCACTGGTCACTGGAGAGAGAAGTAGACCAGTGTGTGGCCCCCTCTTGGTGCTCAACCTGTGCATTGGTGCTTTTTTTATTGGGTTCCCTGACCCTTAAAACGTCTGCTTTGGTTTCCAAGACACAGGGAAATGCATATATGACCTGATCTTCTTTAGTTGCATTTGTTTGGTTGTTTTCTGCGACCGGGTCCATGGCAACCTGTTTTTACTGTGTTGGAGTCCTATGTGGCTGTAGCTGGATACTACCAGCAATAAAAAAAAATTCCAAATTTGATTTTAGATTATGCGGGAGAAAATGGCTCTTATTGTAGACATAATTCAAAGGCCACCAGAATCCACAGGTCTGGTTTGCTAGAGACACTTGTGAGCAGGATCGGGTTACATTGAAGGAACTTGATGGTAGAGATCATTTGAATATGATTGCTCTCTTCAAGGAGGAGGTTGTTGTTGGTGGAGTTTAAGGTTGGAAGAAATGTGATGGGTAGGTTAGAGAGAGAAGAAGGGAAGAAAAGAGGGTCAGTGACTTGGTGACTCAGATCAGGTGTTCAAATGTCGATCAAGAAAACCAGAAAACCGATTTTCCAGTAGATCTAGAATCTTCCTTAATTGTTTACTCTTCACCTTAAAGAAATTCGCACAGTGTTTTTTTTGTATTGTTTCCTGTCTCCCTTTTCTCCGACTATTGTATTCATCCTTTGTTTATTACAAAGTATTAAACAAATACAAGAACTGTAAAATCTGAATGAATATGTCACTTTTTGTCCAATATTCTCTCTTTCTCTTGTTTCCGTTCTTGTTTGTCCTGTTTGTATCCTACTCCATTGTACACATGGAGCTGATTGACTATTGTGTGCTTTGGGGATTGAAAGAAGAAGAAAAAAAATGAATATTAATTCTGAATCTTCTTTCTGTTTGTTGTATCATGTCCGAGTAAAGATTTTATTACTGAATGTGAAGTATTTTCATTTATTTTAAAAAGCAAATATCACTTCTAAAACTGCAAAGATACACTTTTTACACTTTTGTTCCAAATAATTTCAGTTATTGCAAGATTGAAAGGAAATAATACATGCCCTTAACACAATGGGAGTTGAAATTACAATACATTTATTTCCTTTTTGCTCCACACAAAACACCCACTCGCTGACTATGAAATGGATGGTCTAATCTTGGCTCCCACTGTGTCCTACTGGAGAAAGGATGGTGTGCTCCTCAGTCCGGCAGGACCGCAGGGCCCCTGGCGACCGCTTGCGCCGCACTCCTGTCTTTCAACCTCTAGAGGGAGCACTGACCTCTTGTCCTCGCCAAAGATTCAACAACTGTGGTCTCCCGTCGCTTCACCTCCTCCCTTGATTAGACCAGTATGGTCGTGAAATTGCCTCCTTGCCCACTTAATGTACCTTGGCCAATAACGAAGAAGCAGAACTGACATCAGAACATTTTTATGGGTACATAGGTTCACCCTGCACTGGTGGCTCTATTCCCTCTGCCACATATTTAAATGTTAAAGACAAGAATGTGGGCATGAGTTTGTATCTGTGTGGCCATGTACACAGGGGCTGATCTCTCTCTCACTCCCTCCACCTATCTCATCCCTCCTTTCTGACAGTCTGTGCAGAGTAGCTCTTCTTCTTTCTTCCACTGTGAAGCTCACTATTCAATGCCAGATATGATGCACACAAATGAATGTCAATTACTGTTATCAAATTACTGAAATTGTATGTCAGTTTTTAGAGTTCTGCTAACTCTGAATATTTAAAGGATTTAAGAGCAGTTATATAAAATGTGGCAGAACCTTGTGTTCATGCATGTTGTTTGACTGACAGTAAAGATAATGCAATAGATGTTTTTATTATTAGACTGGTTTGGGGCCACAAAATTGTTCGTAACCTCAATATTTCATCCAATAAAATAGCCCTGTACGGTGTTATTAGTTACAGTTTAGGTACAACAGAAATGTGGAACACAGAAATGTGTGTAGACATAGCAGTAGTTACAGTATTATTATGTTTTCTCCACACATAAACCACACACGGTTTGTGTGGTTGGTCCGGTTATAGATCCACCAGATCCTTTGGCCTCTTGTGTTTTACTGCAGGCTAAATCTTAGGAGTTTAGAATTGTTCATATTGAGAAATATTTGGCTTAAACTCCAATGCAGGGTAGTGATAATTGTGCTGTAAATATTTGTTTGATTACCATGACTTGAATATATAGCCTAAGACAAATGAGTTTGAGGTTAAGCATCACTTTCCATGTTGCAGATGGGTGAGCCAAGCGTGCCGCAGCAGAAGCGCCGCCTGTAGTAGCAGCTGCTGACAGCAGAGGGAGCACGCACAAAGAGTTTTCTGTTCAGGACCATGAAACACATTGTAGCCATGTCAGCAGCATCATATTTAATGAAGACCATATAACCAGAAAGTAAGTTTCTCAATTTCATTCAGCAAAAATAATTGCCAACATGATGTTTTAAGTGTTGTGTTTCAAAATAGGATTTCCACCAGCAACCATTCTGATTTTCCCCCTTTTAAATCTGAGCACAGAGTCACTTAACGCTATGACATGAAATTTAGTGCTTTAAAATAAATCCAGTGAATTATGGTTTATAATTGTAGACACCTAGTGGTCTGTTCGAGTGCGCTCTTTAAACTATATTCCATCATGTTTCCAAACCTGTCTCAGGCCTTTTTGCATCTTGCCAGTCTGCGACCTCCTCTCCATTTCCAATAATTCCACCTATACATCTTTTTTTCCTGACTCACTTTTCAATCCTCATTGCTATCTTGTCTCACCTTCTTGTATTTCCCTCTCCTCCTTTTGCTTTCATTATCTCCCCTCTCATTTTGACTCCCTCCATCCTGTCTATTATCCTTTCAATCTCTTTCTCAGTGTCTTTCCTGCCCTCCTCTCTGCCCAGTCTCCTTCTGGCTCTAACTCTTTGTCTCTCTCTCTCTCTCTCTCTCTCTCTCTCTCTCTCTCTCTCTCTCACTCACTCCTGTTTTTCACCCCACTCCCCTCCAGCGTGTGAGGGTGAGCGCAGCAGAAAGACACCTTTGATAAACGAGGGTTAAATTCCTCTTTAATTGCTGCTTTACAAATGTCAATTTACACCGGGTGAATGTTACTGCTGTGCATCTAAAAAGATGTACAGAAGATGTCAGGTGTGCTTGCTGCTCACTGTTATTTTCTGTTCTAGTTAGGTAGGTAGACCTACACAGTAAAATAAAGACTGTATTATTATTATTATAAGAAGTATTCAGATCCTTTTACTTAAGTAAATTTATGTATACCGCCCTGTAAAAATACACTGTTACAAGTAAGTAATGCAGGAAGTCCTGCATTAAAGATGTTACTTAAGTAAAATTACTCATCATCATCATCATCATCATCATCATTTCAGCTGGACTTGTAGGTGTATACTGTTTATTGTTGGGTAGTTCAATTATAAACAACATATTTTATAAACTATATGTGTTTTCTGTGGCAGAATCTTTATTTGCAGATGAACTAAAACTGTCAGATTAATGAAATGGAGTAAAAAGTACAATATTTCTTTCTGAAATGTAGTGGAGTAGATGTAAAAAGTGGCATGAAAAGGAAAGTCAAATACCGTAGTTATATTCTACCACTGATAATGACTATTTGTAGTATTGTGTTTTCTGGAATTTGTACGCCACAAAAAAAGTATTTAGCTTGCTGCTTAAAACCATCTAGTGTTGGCAGCCTTAAGTGTTACTGCGATAAATTTAAAAGCTACTTGTATGTCTGACTACAGTCTCATGTCTATTGGGTGACGGCCAGTAGTAAAAGCAGCTATTAGTGTGAAATTTGGGCCAAATGTGTTTCAACTTTACATACAATACTGTCTGAACAAGTTGCTTATCCTTTTCTAGTGTATGAAGGTGAACTAGTTGCTGCATTATACAGTTTGTTGCCTCTGTAAGGTCCAGACTGCGGGGATGGGAAGAAGCTTTGGAATGACTTGTGACAACATTTAGGGAAGGCAAATTACTGGTCAGCCACTGTCCCCATGTTCTTTCAGCTGTAATGATACGCTACATAGAGACCAAATCTGAGCCAAGGTACACTTAGATGACTGAGAGCGCCTCCTGAGCAGAGCTAAATCTGGGTGAAACTGAGAATCGGTCCCACATAAAGTATATCATTTTACATTTGAGGTTGGTTGTTCTTGCTTTCTAATCAGGGGAACATGTCAGATAAAAATATGTCCGACTAAGAAGTGTGCTGAAAAAAAAGGTTCAGAAAGACATCATCATGGTGCCACTCACAACTGGGGATTTAAAACTTAATACAACACTGGTAAACAGCACATTTTTGGGGGGAATTCTGCATTAGAAAAGTCTGCATTAAATCTATAAAAGTCTATAAATATATTTTATTGGTGCACGTTTATTTTACACTGCTAGACCACTGTCATTCAACCATGATACTGATTAGTAATTGAGCTCTGATTATAAAGGGATGTGGCCTAGGTTGAAAGATGCATTTTACAACATTCAACAGATTCAACACTTTTCAAAAATGAATTAAGGAACAGTCCGTGCAGGAACTCGTATTGAATTTAATCATGTAAAACATCCAGGAACTTTATTAATGACTTCTTTTGTGTGTGATCGGGGGCAGTGCACCTAAATGGGGTGCAATATTTTAAATGGAAAGATTGCGAAGCGCCACCTCTTGATTTCCCTGCCACTACAGGAGAGACTGTGCCGTCTGTGTGTGGGAGGATTAACGAGCTCTTGTCTGTGTA
Organism: Etheostoma cragini; assembly: GCF_013103735.1. Classification (NCBI taxonomy): domain Eukaryota; kingdom Metazoa; phylum Chordata; class Actinopteri; order Perciformes; family Percidae; genus Etheostoma; species Etheostoma cragini. Next base: position 21,763,222 of record NC_048420.1, on the reverse strand, counting down.
CCAAGACTGAACGTGAGAGTTGACGAAATGTGTCAGCGAAGGAAAAACAGTAGATGTAGAGGAAGAGGCTTTCAGGGGATGACAGAGAGAAAAGGAAGAGGGAGGGTAGTATTTTCATTCTGCAGCATCACAGCGATTTATCCTGCCGCCTTGGCCTGTGCATGTTTTGTTCGTACAGGAATGGCCCGGATGGGACTGAACAGAGATGAAAAGCTCTTTGAAAGCACTTCAGAGGACAGAGCGACAGCAATGAGCTCATGGCCATAACAGCTCAGATTGTTTTTATTTGCTGGTTTTCCCTGAACTCATTAACTGCCCGCTGTATCTGTGAACAAATACTATCGCTCTGCATGTTCAGCCTGCTGTTTTGGAAATCAATTATTAGTTTTTCTGTTTTTGATCTCTGGTGCTTCCGTCCTTCGGACAGCCGAGCCTCACCCCCACACAGGGTCCTGATTCTGTTCTCAGCCTCCTCCTCACTCCCTCCACTTTTCATCTCTTTTGAATATCTTTTACAGCTTTGTCTGGTGGGTTTTGACACTACCGGTCAAACGTTTGGGATCACTTACAGATATTTATACCATTCCATTATAGACAGATACCAGCTGATCTGAGAACTTCTGAGATCATTAATGTAATATCTACATTGTACAATATTACCCTTTTCACTTCTACTGTACGCCGTATTCGTTCACATCCTGAAACTTGCATCTTGTTCCGTCCCTCAGTCTTCTTTGTCCCACCTCCCAGGTGTCTTCTTCTCCTTCGTGTCCTTCTCTCACTGAGCTTTCCTGCCTCCTCAGTTAACGTTGTCTTCATCCCCTCGGTCACATCTTTCTCATAATCCCAGGGTTCTCTCTGCTCCACTACTGTACCCAGAGAGAGGGCCCTGGTCTCAGCAGCTTCCTGTCTCACAAAAGACCCCTCTGTTTCCCCCCTCTGTGTTTCCTCCGCTGCCACCCCACCCCTTTCCTCAACACCCCTGTGGTACATTCCCTCCCTCTCCCCTGGTGCATTCCTTATTGACCTCGGCCGACTGAGGAGTCGCTCTGTCAGTGGCCTCTGTGAGAATAGAGCTCAACAGGACAAGTTTGTCTTTAAAAATGAATTGAGTTCACTTTATTGCTATTACAACTTGCCTTGGTGAGCTGATAAAACCAAGACATTTAACACAGCATAATAATTATAATAATTTAACGATTTTAAAATGAATATCCACAGCATAAAGTGTCACATAGAAAATCTAATATTTGGCAACATGTAGGTTCGTTGGAGAAATTTATGAAAAAAGGTACCCTCGACGCAAAGAGAATTTCTTGATGTTTATCCACGGTTAGAACAGTTTTTTAAGGAATTGTTTGAGGTGATACAAGAGCCAATCAGAAACAAGTGTTGTACACAGCACTGGCATGTGTTTGGAAGCCTCTTGTTCTCACGCCCTGCATACTGACAGACATACAATGCTATGTATATACAAACTAAAAATGTGTAGTAACAAAGGTCTCTGTGTTAAAACAAGCCTACATATATTATAAACGTATTAGTTATGTTAAAGGTGTATATTGTTAACCCACACTGTGTTTACACTTAACAGAAAAACTCTTTCCTGTGTGTATTGACATGAAAATTTAAATGGAGCATTGATGTCACGTGTGCATCAAGTCAATTACTACTGCCATCAGGGCAACCATTATAATCTGACAAACTTTACTGCTGCAGCTAATGTTAATGTATTGTTAGTGTAATTAGTTTCCCCAACAGAATACCAAGAAAAAAGCAAAGCCAAATCTATGTGTCAAACTGAATGCCTTCCTGATTTGTAATCACGTTGACACTTTTCCCTAATGATGGATATACAGTATTTCCAAATGAACACTCTTCCTTCTCTGTACGGTTGTTGTGAAACCAGTTCCTCGCGATCGACAGACAAATGCAGTTCCAATACCTCCGGTCATCTTAAAGCTCAGTTGAGCAGCTGGTGTGAAAAAGCTCCTGGCTGCTGCTCTGGCTCCTGAACAGTTCTATGTAATGGTCAGCTGGGTCAGGTATAGCAAGGTGTCAGGGCAACGGCAAAAGGACCCACCTGACCTTCGCCTCGACCTCCAGTGTCCAGCTGACCAGTCTGGGTTAACGCCAGGCCTCACTGCCCTCTGTCCCTTCACTGTTCAACCAACTGAATACTTGTAATGCTTCACATATTTGCTGCTCCTCTGCTTTCATCACTTACAATGAACCTACAAGACAGACCTGTCCTCAGTCATCATCTAGTTCTTCATCTTCTCCTTCTAAAAATGCTCTCCTGACTTGGCAGGGTCAACAAGGAGCTCTTTCTTAACCCAATACAAGTTTTTTGTTAACAGGCAACCACAGCTTGTGATGGTGCGAGCGTTAAATCTCAACAAGTTCTAGAGTTCTACAAGTTCCTAAAAGTCTCCCACTGCCAGAGTCCGGCACTGTAGTCCACACAGCAGTCTGGGATAGAAGAAAAATGTGCTCTGGTTTATTGATATTTCATTAAACCAATCACAATTTTTGGGGCAGTGCTAAGCCCCGGACGAAGCCACGGTGCCTCTGCAAAATAGCCCGGGAAAGAAACTTGTTTTGGTGGAACATTTGTGCGTTCAAAGGTGGTTTTAGTTGTGCAACAAAAAAACTCAGATTCTAGCTAGTTGTCTGTATTTACCCTGCAGGGGTCTGAGGAGCAGTTAACCATTGTCCTCGGAAATCGAGTTTAAAATGCCAGCACAAACAAAGCAGAACGTAATGGACATTCGGCCGAAATGTGGGACATAAGACAACATTTTCGGTGGCACCTGAACGGTGCCGGATGTAACTCGTCATTAATATAAACTAAGTTCTTCTTGATTGATTTTGACCAATTGTTTCTTTGTGATTATTACAGAGGATGACTTGTAGAAATTAAATCGTGTCATTGGAAGTATTCAGGATTAGGCCGGTTTGCTTAGTGCTGTTTCCTTGTTGTGTACTTTCTGTTTTTGACTGGGGGTTTTCTCTGGATGTTGATCCACTCCAAAGATGAGCAGGTCAGGTGGACTGAAGAGTCAAACTGTCTGTTGGGTGGAATCAACCTTGTTTCTGTCCAAGATAGCACGTTCCGTTCAACTCAATCTATGCTGACACAAGCCCAAGGACTCGAGTCAGAGCATTTGGATTGTTCTGAGTTTAAGCAGGGTGGTAATGTACAGCTTTACTTACTCATGAGATATTTCTGTCAGATGTCTAGTCGGCGAGTTATGTGTTATTGTTGCCGTACCGTGCATCCGGATTGTTAAAACCAGCCTTTCACTAGGCTGTTCAACTGGGCTTTTCCTTCAGAAAACACCTCTAACTTGTGGAATTTGTGCACAGAGATGTGAATCAACAAACTTTCCAGAGTGAGCACCGATGGGGTGTGAAGAAGGCAATTTAAACCATTAGGTGTGCTAAAGATTCAGAGAAATTGTCCTTAAATGGGAGATCTACGTAAAAAACATTTAAAGCACCCACAATATGCACAGTTGAAATCACAATTGTAATTTGGTGTTAATAAGGGAGAACTTAACTTTATCGAAAGAAATCTGAAAGATGGTTTTATTTGTTTAGGTGTTTTTTATTATCTCAGTCATCATGTTAAATCTTTGAGCCATTCAAAGTAGAGTCAGCTGATGGTGGCTAATTGCAGACTGACCAGAACGTCCACACCTGAAAGATGGATGCCAATCACCCTAATATTATCACACATGTGGGCTGGAAAGTTTTGGATTTGCTCCCACGTTCCAGGTGTGTCATCAACATCGTTTTGAGACATTCGAGGAAGAGAAAAAGACAATAATGTCATTTTTATTTACTGTTTGAACAATATTACCAGGGATACTAACAACACAGAAAATGTGTTTTTCATTTCATGGGAACTTCAGTGCCACCTTTAAACTGAGGTCATTCTGAGGGAAACTACTCCAAACGTTACTGTAGCCTACTGTGTACTGACAGCTGTGAGTGACTTCATTTGTGGAAAAACCTGCGTCTTTGATTATACAAATATGTTGCTGTGTAAAAGACGAAAAGGTCCCACCCTGTGTTTTACTCGGTAGGTCAGTTAGCGAAGCTATTTTGTCCATCCGTCCATCCATCCATCCAGCCATCCAGCCATCCATCCACATTTTCCCTCCCCGCCTCAGTTTTTTTCTGGAATCTCCATGTGTAAATACTGTTTGATCCCTCCTCCCTCCCTTTTGCGCTCTCTCTCGTTCTCCCTCCCTTTCACCTCCATCCTCTCGCTCCTTCTTTATCAATGGCCTTCATTCATTCCCTCTCACCCTCTGCATGCCTGTGTGTGCCCCCCACCACCAGCTTTCTGCCCACCAATCCTCCCCCCTCCCATCTCTTCTCTCTCTCTATTCATTCCTGTGCCTGTACCTTTCCACGGCCCTATCGTCCCCTTGCTGGCAGCAGTTTCTTCAAACCTTCATTGGAGTCCTATCTCTCTCTTATGTCTGGCTATGTTTCATTTTGGTATTTAGATGGAGATCTTCATGTGGTTATTTCAGGCTTAGGCCATATTCATTGCCATTTATAAAAAAGAAAAGAAAAATTGGGGCACACTTGATAAAATTCCAGGTATTTTTAGCGCGGACTTGATGTGGATAGTTTCTGCTTATGCTTCTATGTAGCACAATGGGGCTTTTAGTGTGAATGTATGTTTGTGTTTTTAAGAAATTAATATACTGTACTGTGTATATGAAACCTGCTCCTTATACTATATTAATATATGCAGAAATAATTTGACTTTTTTGCTTAATATAGCATATTCTCCTCGTTCTGGTTCATGCTATAGCACCAGTCCTTGTAAGTGCCTTTTATTAGTTCAGCCATTATACACCATCTGGGCAAATCGCCTTCTAACAGTGAGTAATTGTGGTAAATTGAGCCCATCTTAGAGTTGACCTATCGTTATATTTGATGTCAAAAAGAAGCTGGATTCAAACTCCCAAAAAAGAATTGCTAAGCGTTGAAAGCCACTAATGAAACATTTACACACTGAAAATGCTGAGAATGAGAGAGAAGGGAACACACACATTGCATTCTTTTTACTTTGTTCAGCTATCAAAAGACTAGTACACTTTGTCAAAATATACTACGTGCTCATGTATAAACTCTGTCTCTCTCACACAAACACACTGTTATACATCAGTTGGCACGCAAACTTCAGAGCTCACCCCACACAGAATAACACACCCACTTAGGTGTACCCTTACTGTGCCTCGTCCCTCCCTTGCTCTGCCCCTTAGTCACCCTGGTCCTCACTCCTCCTCTTCTCCTGCCTATTTCGAGGTATGTGGTTAGCTGTGTGTGTTCAGGGGCCAGATTCAAAATCAGTGACCCATTCTCTTTCTAAATTCCCCTTTTTTTACCTGGCTTTGCACACCTCCAGCAACTTCATGCCAAACGGAGTGTGTATTCATCACACATGGACACACATACTCTTTGACCCCACTGTGAGTGCCGAAAGTATCAGTTCACTCCCTTTCTCCGTTTCCTCCCAGGCGAGCCCCCGCTCTGATCTATTTCAGTGTGTTGTGGCTAGCAGGGTGTGTGTGCATTTGTGGGCCCTGCCCAGTAAAATACAGACTTTTCAAGGAAGTCAGCAATATAATATGGCCGCTTTATTGTAATTACAAGGTTCTCTTTTGGAAATAGCGCACAGAGAGAGCTGCCCGCAGGCACTTGCTGAGTCCGTCTCCGAGAGCTAATGCCATCTCTTGCCATCCTCCTGCAGACGCCCTGGTCTCGGCCTCATCCATCCTTGAAGTCTTCCTTGCTTCTGTTGACCCAGATGTTGCCACACCAGGCTGTTCTATCAGCTGGATACTAGTCACCCTTTGACATTACAGCCAGTTATGAATCAGTTAAGAAT
>NC_048420.1:21752112-21757208 GCF_013103735.1 Etheostoma cragini | reverse complement strand
TTGGTTAAGGGTGTGGGCATGATGAGACACACGAGATACTAAAACTGCACCAGACAAGATTTTAAAGCCAAATTATTTCATCTTGCTAACCATTAAACAGCAAAATAATGATCAGATGCAACATAGTCACCATATTGACCAAGCAATGGGGACTCTTGGGGATACATTTTTGACCACCCAAGATAACAAATCAAAAAGGTCTACATGTTATATTGTACCACAGTTTCTTTTGTTGTCCCTCCATATGGAACTGTCCAGCACAAATTTAAAATAGACATACTTTTATTTTTCCTTGCAAGTAGAGTTACAGATCTGAAGCAGCTATCTCCCCTGTTAAAAGACAAGGCAGCATTTGACGCCCCCCATGCATTTCTTTGTAGGTGACCGAAAGTCTGTGGATACAGGCCTCACTGTTGCTTTGTAGTTCACAATACACTATGTAATTCTGGGCTGAGATCATCTGTATTTGAATTGTCCAACAGTCCAATGGGTCCAGTCTCTGATTTCCTTCTACCATAACTTACTGGTCCTTGACTCCCTGACTGGTAAGTCTATAAGAATCTTACTGTACAGTACATCTTTTTGATGCGACTTGAATCATGCTGTCTGTGTTGTCTCCAGCTTGCTCTCCAAACGTCTTGTTCCGGACTGAATCTCCATCGAGTCCCGTGACCTAAAGGAACCTACTGTACATCAAAGCAAATGGCAGCAAGCCCCAGGATCCGATTGAGAACAGGTAGGCACCTGCTAAAGCACCTGCTGTGAACCTGCTTTATGATAGAGACACACATAACCATTATTGAGAATTTTAAATAATTTTCTATTGAAAGCATTAACAACTTTTTAAAGCCACACCTGCTCTGTGGTATTTATAGGGGAAGTTGTTGCCTAATAATAATAATAGTTGACATTATTTCTACAGCACATTGAATGCATTACAGTGAACACAAAAGGCTTTACATAGCAGCACATGATCATAACATGATAAAAACAAAACAAGGATAAATGTAAGGAAATGGGGTACACTAAATAAAAATTAATAAACAAAATTAAATAATTGTTAGTTAAAAACAGTGTAGGAGAAAGCATGTTAAAATGTTTTTGTTTGGAAAGTGTGGACAGATTTACATCAACACCTTTTCATGTCCAATTAACCTAACCAAACCTGAACACACACACACACACACACACACACACACAGAAAGCTCAAGACAAGCATTCACATACTGTACATGCCATCAAGGCCCCCACAATCTATAGAAAACCAAACATATAAATATAATTGAAAATGCAATTTCTCTAATAAACAACAACAAACAATGCATAATTCGGTCGGAACATCATTTTTTAGTGATGTCCCCGATGAAACCATGGATAAAACAGACTTGGTGATTACAATCCTTGGGTTTAGGTGAATAAAATCTGTGCATGCACAAACATGCAAAGTCTTGCACAAACACATACCACAGATGTCTCATGGGTTTTCTCTTTTTACGACATGTGGCATCTACATTCATAGCAAAAGGAGGCCTAAACCAAACAGCCTCTTCTCAAAAAACACTTGATCCACTGTGTCCCGGCAGCCAAAATAAAAACCCAGATCTGCCACAGCGAGGGAGAGTTTCCTGGACTTTCTCATTTAGTACATACAGTCTAACCTTGCATTGAAAATAACATCTCAGTGAAGCTACAGTGTGTACAAAAGAAGGAAAATAACTTCAATTAGGCATTTAGGTACACTAACAAATTATGTGTTTATATTGTTTATACTTTTATTTTTATTGCATTTAATGCTCTAATGTTTGGTTTCTCTTTTCATCTCTTCTGTTGAACTCTTCAGTCTTCCTTTTTGGTTTTTGCGTTCCATCTTTTCTTCTCATTTGAGAACATGAAAGTCTATATTTGCCTTCTGGTTTCACAATAGTATATATATAGATAACTGCCCTAGCCCTGTTTTCCTCATAATTCCTGATTGATAATTACTACATGCAGCAGCCTAGATGATGGTTTCAGAGAGCGATCACACAACAGCTGCTCCTTCTCATTCTACATACATCAAAGCTCATCTTATAGTTTCTTCTGAGACGGCAGTACAATTTTCTTTTTTTGGCAGCCTTGCATGCACACTCATAGACAGCACATTGCCGCTGAACAGAGGATAAAACATGGCAGTCGTACTTTAAGCATGTCCCTTTTTTCTTTCTCTGGAAATTACTATACAGTAGTCGTGTATTTTGGGTCCAAAATGTAATCCCACATTGTATCAAAAGAAATGTTGCTGGCACTAGCAGAATCTTGGAGAGCATCCACGCTGTGGTTTATGGTATATGCAGAACTGTAGTTTTGCTTTTTTTAAATATACAATATATAATTATGGAAAATTGCCTAAAACATCAAGAACACTTGATGCATGCACAATGTATACAGTAACAGAGTTTTCATAAAACAGTAAGAATAAAGGAGAAAATAAACAAATGATGCCAACAAAAACTTGTAATAATCATAAGAGGCCTTTTAGATTTGTATGACAAGGGATATATGGTTGTATGGAAGAAGTAATTGGGCAGGATTCTTTTTAAGGAACTGTAAACAAATCAAACTGGAATGGTTCACTTGATAAATTCAACCAATGTGAAATTTATAGTCAATGGGAAAGATTTTATGCTAATGTCCTTAAATGTGGCCAACTTCACATCCACATACTACAAATGTTTCACTCAAAGGTAATGTAAATAATAATATTAATTTATAATTGATACTGTTTATTGATCCCCAGTGGGGAAATTACAATTTAAACTTAATGGAAGACCATTAAGTTTTACTTTATTTTGCCTTCAAAGTTTCTTTTATCGGCCCCTTTAGAAAGAATGATAGTAAGGGGAGTTGTCATGACTATGCCTCAGAAAGCAAACACAAACCCCTCACCCCTCAGAGAATCAGACAGAAATGGGGGGAGGAAGGGTAGTTGAAAGTGTGCTATAGAGCATCAAGGGATAATTATGGTTAATTGCTGCTTTCTGCATGTGGAGTCTGCATTCAAAGAAAGCCACTAACCTAGGGCTTAGTGACTAAAGAAACATTTACAAGGCAGACAGCAGAGCACAGGGGATAGCTTTGAGATGCAGGAGATGCTATTAAGTGTCCATGGCAAGTAGGCATATGAAAGTGTCTTTGACAATTATGTAAGGATGTCTCTTTGAGGTTCCAGCTAAAGTTGGTTTAAAGTTTGTCTCATTAGCAAATAGAATCGTGGCTTGAAAACTAAACCTTTCTTGGCAAAGAATGTGGTGTGACTTTCTCTTACTGGTGTGACAATAGCATATATGCTTCATACATAATCCAATCCGACAATGTAGAAAAGGCTCCATGACCTTGTACCTCACGTTATGGCTCCGTTGCAGATGTTTTTGTAAAAACTTAGCTTTGCATAGTTTAGGTTTAATTACTAATGTTACCTAGAATTGTAGTTAGCCTATTTCTATGTTATCTCCTAAGATATAGCTACGCTCTCCGTCTATGCTGATTGGGAATGATTGAGATTTCTCTGGGCACAGCTACCAGAAGACTTACAACTTCGAGACACGTGGCCCATGTCACATTTATGTCTTCAAGCTCAGTTGGAGGCTGTGCTGTAACTCCAAGCCATCACCGGAAAAAACCTTCACCTGTCTCCGTCCAGAACAATGGGATCTGTTGGTCCATTTCTTTAACTGTCTATGGTTTTCTCCGGCCAAATTTTAACCGGTCCAATCAGCGAACAGAGGGAGTGGCGGAGAATGATGGCGCTGAGGCCGTGCGCTAGAGTTGTAGTTCCGTAATGGCGGCGGAGAAAGATGTGGTAGAAGCCCTCAGGTCCGTTGTGGCCAGAAGTTAAAGCCTGAGCAAGTACAATCAGCTGAGTTTTGTTCGTGGCCATGATGTTGTGGCCCTCCTCCTCACGGGTTTAGGAAAAGTTAGATTTTCCAGCTCGCTCCGTTAGTGCTGAAGGAGTTGGCTAAGGCTAATGCTATGTGGCTGGTTTATTGTCAGCTGAGCAGCAGGTGAAGGCAGGGGTCTTGGAGTGGGAGGAAGAGCCAATCTAATCTAAACCTGAGTGGTGCTTAGTTATTGGGCATTCAATGCCGTGGAAACACTGCACGCCACCAGAACAGCTCCAGTGCTCCTTGGCATAGATTCTTTAAGTCTCTCTAACTCTAGGTAATGGTCATTTTTCTTGGTCTTTTGGTCTTTTGGTTTATAGTATTTCACTTGGTTTTGGTCGTGGGCATTTTGGGACCGAGAAAGGTTTTGACACATACCTTCACCGATCAATGCCAATTATTTTTGACCAATTGGAAACTGTTAGAGCAGCATGTCTAGTGTTGTGGGTCATGTATCTGCGTTTAACTTAATCATCAAAGACTCTTTTAACAAACCAATTTGTAAAAACATGGTCTCCAAAGAATTTATAGATGTGGACACATTCAGTACACACCACGCTCTACTTTAAAAATCAGTCTGGTTTTCTTGGGCATCTCTCTCTCTCTCTCACACTCTCTCTCTCTTGCTATCTCTCTCCATGCACACCTGAGATCCAATCCTTCAAAACAAGGCCACGTGGGACTGACCAATCAAAACATGAGGAGAGCTCCAAGGATTGCGTAAAAGGGGCGTGTTGAGCTGCGCGGACAGAAGCCTGATTGGCTGGCTGAACGCTCACTATTCTCAGCTGGCACAACGCGTGGTGAGTGGTCCTGCTGTCTTCTATCTACCATCGGTTCTTCATGGTTTATAATGCCAGTATTTTCATGCCACAGATACAAAGTCAAGACAGCTGGAAGTAGAAAATGTAAAAAGACTCTGTTTGTTTAGCATTGTTCAAAGAAAGACAAAAGAATGATGTGCACCCTGAGCAACATTAAACCATTAACTCACACTTGAAAAGAAGGAAGCAATCGCTGCTTGTGTTTGTGGTGAAATATTTGTGGAGGCAAATCATAAAGAACTCATAGTTCATAATTTCAGACGTTCGTCCTTACACGTAGATCAACGTATATGCCCAGGGCGCAATTACGCACGCCCTCTCTCTCCTTTAGCCATTCTCTCTCTCTCTCTCT